>NC_077234.1:145096750-145301788 GCF_027887165.1 Monodelphis domestica | reverse complement strand
TCTTCCTTCCTTCCTTCCTTCCTTCCCTCCTTCCTTCCTTCTTTCCTCCCTTCCTTCCTTCCTTCCTTCCTTCCTTCCTTCCTTCCTTCCTTCCTTCCTTCCTTCCTTTTTCTTTCTTTCTTTCTTTCTTTCTTTCTTTCTTTCTTTCTTTCTTTCTTTCTTTCTTTCTTTCTTTCTTTCTTTCTTTCTTTCTTTCTTTCTTTCTTTCTTTCTTTCTTTCTTTCTTTCTTTCTTTCTTTCTTTCTCTCTCTTTCTCTCTCATAAATAAAAAGAGACAAAAAACAAATTTGGAGTATAGTCTCTCATGTAGGGATTTCACTTCTTATAATTAACATTTTAATTATGGGAGGAAGAGTTTACTGAAGTACAAAAGTCCCCATGACTCCAGTTCTCAGCTATATTAGTGTTGATTTGTAACTAAAAAGTCTAGAGATCTGCAGGTATTAGACACTGGCATAAGGACTTCACGTACACTTGGTTCAGAGAACTGAAGTACTAATTTAAAGAATGCATATTCAGATTTAATTTCCAAAACATTTACACAATCATTAAGAAGTTTAAGCAAGGGGCTTCTGGTCAAGATGGTAGCTTAGAGGTAGCAAAAATTCAGACCTCCCCAAACCCTTCATCATTGATCAAAAAAACAGCACTTCTAGGGAACTTAAAACCAAGTCTAAAAACAGGACAGAGCTAGGGAACCTTCCTCCTGGACCCAACTTAAAAGGTACATCCCCCATAAAAACCTGAATTCTAGAACATGTGTGTTTAAGGGGAAGGAAGAGGACAGTCCCAGGACCCACCCCCCACCTACAGTGCTAAGCCTCCAGCAGAGGCTGGAACACTCCGCCTGGACCTGGATCAAAAGGTACGGCCCCCCAAGAGTTGGAGCCCAAGATCATTTGGATTTAAAGGGAAGGCAAAGGGAAGGTCCCAGGACCCATCGCCCCCCCAACCCAGAGTGCTGAGTCCGAGGCAGCAGCAGGAACCTCAGGGCAGGCAGGGGGGCCTCGGCAGCCAGCTGTTCTGAGGACTGCGCCCTGAAAATGACCTGGGCACCCAGACAGCAGGGAGGCAGAGAGAGACTGGGGGAGCCTGTAGCTCCCTGACAAGATCCTTCCATCTGAGTCTCACTGAAGGTCCTTGCCTGAGGGTATACTCAGTCTGAGGTTAATCCTATCACCAGCCCTCAGAGCTCCAGGAAGCCACGGCCCCTCCCCACTCAGAGTGCTGGCTCTTCCGGCCACTAAGGCACAGAAACAAGGACCAAGCCATAGAACAGACAATCTGCCTAGGGCTAAAACCTCTGAAAGCCAGACAGAGATAAGAAAAGGTAATCCTCCCCACTCAGATAGAGATGACAAACTCCACAGAAGCACAAAAAACCCAAAATTCCAAAAAAAAAAAAAAGAAGGAGGTGACTTTGGACACATTTTATGGAACAAAAATACAAAACACAGAGGAGATAGAAGAGGAAACACAAGCAAATGCTCCGAAAACTTCCAAAGGAAATGGAAACTCTCCACAAACCCATGAAGAATATGAATCAGAAATGATAAAAAAGATGGAAGCCTTCTGGGAGGAAAAATGGGAAATAATGCAAAAGAAATTCATGCATCTACAAAACCAGTTTGACCAAACTGAAAAGGAAAACCAGGCTTTAAAACAAGAACTAATAAAGCAAAGCCAAAAGACCAAGAAATTAGAAGAGAACATAAAATATCTCACTGACAAGGTGACAGACTTGGAAAATAAAGGGAAAAGAGATAATTTAAGAATAATGGGACTTCCAGAAAAGCCAGAAATAAACAGCAAACTCGACATCATAATATAAGAGATAATCAAAGAAAATTGCCCAGAGATTCTAGAACAAGGGGGCAATACAGCCACTGACAGAGCTCACAGAACACCCTCTACACTAAACCCCCAAAAGACAACTCTCAGGAATGCAATTGCCAAATTCCAAAGCTCTCAAACAAGAGAAAAAATCCTACAAGAAGCCATGAAAAGACAATTTAGATATAAAGGAATGCCAATCAGGGTCACACAAGACCTTGCAAGTTCTACTCTGAATGATTGTAAGGCATGGAACATGATCTTCAGAAAGGCAAGAGAGCTGGGTCTTCAACCAAGAATCAGCTATCCAGCAAAACTGACTATATACTTTTAAGGGAAAGTATGTGCATTGAACAAAATAGAAGATTTCCAAGTTATTGCAAAGAAAAGACCAGAGCTCTGTGGAAAGTTCGACACCGAAAAACAAAGAGCATGGAATACCTGAAAAGGAATAATAAAGTGGAGGAATTCCATGGAGACTGGAATGACCTCCAAGAAGTGATGCAGAGCACGAGGAACAGAACCAGGAGAACATTGTACACAGAGACTAATACACCGTGGTATAATCTAACGTAATGGACTTCTCCATTAGTGGTGGGGTAATGTCCCTGAACAATCTGCAGGGATCCAGCAGAAAAAACACCATTCATAAGCAAAGGATAAACTGTGGGAATAGAAACACTGAGGAAAAGCAACTGCCTGACTACAGTGGTTGAGGGGACATGACAGAGGAGAGACTCTAAAAGAAACCCTAATGCAAATATTAACAACATAGCAATGGGTTCGAATCAAGAACACATTTAATACCCAGTGGAATCACGCATCGGCTACGGGGGGGGGGGGGGTGAGGAGGGAAGAAAAGAAAATGATCTTTGTCTTTAATGAATAATACTTGGAAATGATCAAATAAAATATTTTAAAATTAAAAAAAAAGAATAATTGGTCTACCAGAAGATTATGACAAAAGAAAAAGCCTGGATATCATATTACAGGAAACTATCCAAGAAAACTGCCCTGACATTCTAGAGTAAGAGGGAAAAGTGGAGATTGAAATAATCCATAAATCATCTTCTGTACATAATCCCCAACTGACTGCACCTAGGAATATTATAGCCAAATTCAAGAACTATAAGACCAAGAAAAAAAATATTACAATCTTCCAAGAAGAATTCATTCAGATACCATGGAAGTACAGTTAGGATAACACAGGATCTGACTGCATCAACACTGTAGAACCGAAAAGCATGGAAAATGATATTCTGGAAAGTAAGGGAACTTTCACAAGAATCAACTACCCCCCAAAACTGACTATATTCTTGCCAGGGAAAGTACAATTATTTAATAAAATAGAAGACTTCCAAATATTTGTAAAGAAAAGACCAGAATTGAACAGAAACTTCGATGGCCTAACACAGAACTCAAGAGAATAAAAAAAGGTAAATAAGAAAGGGGAAAAAACCCAACAACAATAAAAAACACAACTTTTATTTAAAGGATGCAATAAGTTAGTGACAAACTGTATATGGTGAAATGCAAAGACATAAATATATTTATATATATGTATATTTACATATATGTGTGTGTTTGTATCAATATATATAAAACTAGAGGTAAAATAGGTTAATACTAAAAGAAATGGGAAAAGAAACAAAATGGAGTTAATTTATACTTTATAGAGAAGCACAAGGTGGGGGTGGGGAAAATAACAGTACACTGGAAGGGTAAAAAAATTGGAGATAGGAAATACTTAACTCTTAAGAGCACTGAAATTGATCAAAGAGGGAAGAACAATCAAATTCATTGGGGCAGAGAATCGATTTGTGCCCTATAAAGAAGCAGAATGTTAAAAAAAATGGACTGGTGGGGAGGAAAGCAATAAAAGGAAGGGAAAGGGTGGAGGGGTAGTTTAAAAAAAACTGTAGAGTAAATAAGAGGGGAATAAGAAGGGGGAAGGGAGAAAGAGAAGTGAAATAAGGGTGGGAATTAGGGGGACTGATTAAAAACAAAACATTGATGTAGAAGGAAATAGTGAAAAAAGAAAGGGCAGGACTAGGAGTAGAAATCAAAATGCTGAGAAATACACAGCTGGTAATCATTACTCTAAATGTGAATAGAATTAACTCACCCTTAAAACTCAAGTACATAGAAAAGTAGATTAGAAACCAAAATCCTACCATATGTTGACTACAAGAAACACACATGAGTAAGGTAGATACACATAGGGGAAAGATAACTGGATGGAGCAGAACCTATTGGGCATCAACTGATAAAAAGAAATCAGGAGTCTCAATCATGATATCTGACTAAGCCAAAGTAGATCTAGTCAAAAGAGATAGGGAAGAGAATAAAATCTGATAAAAGGCAATATAGACAATGAGGAAATATCAGTACTCACCATGTATGCACCAAATGGTATAGCATCCAAATTTCTAAAGGAGGAACTAGTGGCGTTCAAGGATGAAATGGACAGGCAAACTGTACTAAGTGGGAGATGTGAAACTTCCTCTATCAGAAATAGATAAATCAAATAAAAAAATAAATAAGAAAGGGATAAAGGAAGTCAATGAAACCTTAGATAAATTACACTTAGTAGATATGTGGTGAAAAATAAATAGGGGAAAAAAAGGAATACACCTTCTTTTCAGCATTACATGGTATATTCACAAAGATTGACCATGTCCTAGGACATAAAAGCATGGCAAAAAAAGAGCAAAAGAGCAGAAATAATAAATTCAACCTTTTCAGATTATAACACAATGGAAATAATAATTAGTAAGGGTACATGGAGAGGGAAATCTAAAATTAATTGGAAATTAGATAATACAATTCTCCAAAATCATTTAAAGAACAAATCATAGAAACAATTAATAATTTCATTGACTAAAATGACAATAATGAGATATCCTTTCAAAATCTATGGGAAGTAGCCAAAGCAGTACTTAGGGGGAAATTTATATCCTTGACTTCATATATTAACAAATCAGGGATGGCAGATATCAGTGAGTTCGCCATGCAAATTAAAACATTAGAAAGTAGACAAATTAATTGTCCTCGCATGAAAACTAAATGAGATCCAAAAAATTAAAGGAGAAATTAATAAAATTAAAAGTCAAAGAAATATTGATTTAATGAATCAGACTAGAAGCTGGTACTTTGACAAAACAAATAAAATAGACAAAGTACTGGTCAATCTAATTTAATAAGTGAAAGAAGAAAACAAAAAATTAACAGTATCAAAGATTAAAAGGGAGATGTCACCTCTAATGAAGAGGAAATTTAGGCAATCATTAAAAACTATTTTGCCCAATTATATGGCAATAAATATGGCAATCTAGGTGATATGGATGAATATTTACAAAAATATAAATGCCTAGATTAACAGAAGAAGAAATAGAAAACCTAAATAACCCAATATCAGAAAAAGAAATTGAACAAGTCATCAAAGAACTCCCTAAGAAAAAATCACCAGGACCAGATGTATTCACAAATGAATTCCATCAAACATTCAAAGAACTACTAATCCCAATATTATATAAACAATTTGACAGAAGAGGTAAAGTATAACTTCTACCAAATTCCTTTTATAACACAAATATGATACTGATTCCAAAGCCAGGCAGGTCAAAAACAGAGAAAGAAAACTGTAGACTGAACTCTTTAATGAACATGAATGCAAAAATCTTATTTAGAATTCTAGCAAAAAGACTATGGCAAGTGATCATGAGGGTTATTCATTATGATCAGGTGGGATTTATATCTGAAATGCACGGATGGTTCATTATTAGGAAAACCATCCACATAATTGACCATATTAACAAGCAAACTGACAAAAATCACATGATTATCTCAATTGATGCAGAAAAAGCTTTTGGCAAAATGCAACACCCATTCTTATTGAAAACATTAGAATGCAAAGGGATTGAAGGGCATTTCCTAAAAAATAATAAATAGCATTTATCTAAAACCATCAGCAAACATCATCTGCTACAAGGATAAACTAGAAGCCTTTCCAAAAGGATCAGGAGTGAAACAAGGATGCCCATTATCACTGCTATTATTTAACATGGTACTAAAAACACTAGCAGTAGCAATTTGAGAAGAAAAAGTAATTGAAGGTATTAAAACAGGCAGTGAGGAGACCAAGCTATCACGCTTTGCAGATGGCATGATAATCTACTTAAAGAATCTTAGAGAATCAACTAAAAAGCTAGTGGAAATAATCAACAACTTTAGCAAAGTTGCAGGATACAAAATAAACCCACATAAGTAATCAGCATTTCTATATATTTCCAACACATCTCAGCAGCAAGAATTAGAAAGAGAAATTCCATTTAAAATCACCCTAGACAATATAAAATATTTAGGAATCTATCTGCCGAGACAAACACA
Source organism: Monodelphis domestica (assembly GCF_027887165.1). Taxonomy (NCBI): domain Eukaryota; kingdom Metazoa; phylum Chordata; class Mammalia; order Didelphimorphia; family Didelphidae; genus Monodelphis; species Monodelphis domestica. The sequence goes on along the minus strand of NC_077234.1, from coordinate 145,295,566 downwards.
GGAACTATGTGAACACAATGATAAAACACTCTTCACATGATTAAAACTAGACCTAAACAATTGGAAAAATATGAATTGCTGATGGATAGGAAGAGCTAAGAAAATTAAAATGACAATCGTACTCAAACTAATTTACTGATTTAGTGCCATTCCCATTGATTGGGAAACTGCTAACTTCATTGCCACATAAATGAATGTGATTTTCATCCATATTCATTATACTTTGAATCACATTCAAGTGAAACTCTGAACAAATATTATTTTTATTTCTCATACCTCAATGAGAATGGTAGAGGCTATTATTACTATTTTCATTTTATTAATGAAAATTTAGGGAACATAACCCAAAAATGACAAATCAAATGGACAGAGTGGAAATACATCTGTAGGAAAGATTTACTTTGATGAAGTCTGAACATTTCTCACATTCTTCAAGGGAGAAGAAGGCTACAGTACCCATTTATTATTATTATATATATATATATATATATATGCATGTATGTATAAAAACTTTCTGAAAAACTTCACCTGACTCATAATGACTTATAGTATAATCTCTAGGAAAGAAACCTAAGAGAAAATCAATGCCATAAATAGATGCTTCTTTGCCAAATAGAAAGACATCTTTTCAGAGCATTTGTTTTAAAATTTTATTTTTTGGTAGTTTCTTTATAAATCTCTATTTCTAAGCAGTAACTCATTACTGATTATTTCTTTCCCCACATAAAAGGGGATAAAAACCTAATAAACATATCAAGGAAATAAATTTTATGTCATTTGTAAAGCAGATGTTGAATCTGGATGAGTCTAGGACTTTTGGGAGAATCATGTTTACCATATGTTTTATTGTTATTATTAAAGCAAAATTATTTTAGGTGTTTTTTCTTATTTTCATATGTAGACAATTTTAAAATTATGGTATTAATCAATGTATAATATAAATTAAAATTACCCAACTTGTCAGAAATTAACCATAAGTAATGCTTTATTTGGGTGAGAATAAATGCTATTTAGGTTATAAGTTATTTTAAATTATATCTAAAATTCTGTCAAGAGACATTTTGAGATGGATGAGTAGTTTTATGTGGCAGATTTGTAAAATCTGGATTCACTTTTGTTTCAAATATTATTTTATTGTTATTAGTATATAATTTATTCTTATTTATTTTTTGGACAAAATTTCCATGATTTTATTATTATGCTAGAGTTCTATCCTCATATTTCCCCTTAGATTTGTATTTAAAAGAAAAAATCTAAATTATATATAAACAATAAAAAGGGAAAACAAAAGTTTATATACATGAATATATAAATTTCAAAGAAATATAATTTGAAAGCATAATTAATTATATGTACATTAAATTAGGAGAAGTAGGTAAGTTTATGATTCCCTCAGCATATTTGTTTGAAATAATGACAATTGTCCTCAGGTTGGATATTTCAAATGCTAGCAAAAATATTACTAAGGTACAATTGAAATGAGAACACCACTAGTACTGCTCATTAGCATGAATTTTTGTGTAGGCTGATTAGTTCCTGCTGTCATTTCTTTTTGGGTATCTTGAATATGTTAGCATTATTAGTTTTGTTTTCTCCTTGTATTTTAAGTAGAATTTCAGTAACAGTCCTTAATGAACAACAGGAATTTTCCATTATCCTTACATTGTGTTTTGTATAATTTTTTTTATTATTATCTTCCTACTACTAATTTATCCTTTCTCACCACATTCATGATCTTTTGTGTATTTGTTCAGCATCTATTATGTACAAAATACATTGGGGGGATATTGAGTATATAATATGTAAATATATATATGTGAGTGGGGGTGGGGGTGGGGGGTGGCTCGCTGGCTGGGTTTGGGTGTGTGTGTATATAGTTTTTTAAGTTTTTTTGAAAAACTTTCCTTGTGCAATTTAAAGTAATTTTTTTCTAGCATTATTATTCTACTTTTAAAGATTAAGAATCTGAATTTCAAGGAGCTTAACAAAATTTCTTTGTTGGACATAATGACAGTTACAGAGGTAGGATTGGAATTAAAATGTGCTATTCTTTCTTTTTATTATTGGGCTCTTAGATATTAATACTTGTGACAACCTCTATAAAGAACCTTGATAGAGTATATATATATATATATATATATATATATATATATATATATATATATATATACATATATGCATATTATATGTATTTTTTTTGTAAGAAAGAAATGGAAAGTGTTGTTAATGTTTGCTTGATTCACACACACACACACACATACGCACACAGAAACCTCTTTCTTGTAGGTTTAGGGATATAACATTAAAAAAATTCTCTCTTTCTCTTCTCTCTCTCTCTCTCTCTCTCTCTCTCTCTCTCTCTCTCTCTTGCTCTCTGCATGTGTGTCTCCATGTCTGCCTCTGTCTCTGTCTTTTCTTTCTTATACACGCATACACATACTTTACATACTTTCTCCCCTTATCTCTTTGTTCTGGTCTTCTCTGGATGTCTGCCTAAAAACAAATAAAATATTTTTTGACATAGACTAGACACATCTGAGGATACTCTCAGATAATTGAGATTCATAGTTCCCTCTGAATACATAACATCAAACCCAGAGCTGTCTTTCAAGGTATTGTTCTGGTGGAAAAAATGGATGGTAAAGGAAATAGCAAGCACATCCTTAATTATAAAATGAATTATGGTGTAAAAGGATAAGATTGCTTCTAATTATTTTGGGATATTTTTATTCTTATATGTCAATATAATTATCAGTAACCATTTTCTGACATTTTGTGATGTATCTTATCTCCTTTCCTCTTCCCCAAGTTAGCAGGGATTATGATATATGTGTATATATACATATACCAATACATATATATCTATAATCAAGCAATATATATTTCCATGTTCATCATGTTTTGAAAGAAGACATATTGCTTACATTAGATAAAAATTGATGGAGGAGATAAAGTGAAGCATTGTATATCTCAATCTATATTTGAATTATATCAGATCCTTATACGGTTGTGGATTGTTCATTTTATCTTGAGTTCTTTGAGGTTGCTTTGGATCCTTGCATTGCTGTTAATAGTTAATTCATTTACAATTGATCATCATACCTTATTGCTACTGTTGTTAAAAAATAATAATAGTAGTGAGCTACACAAAATATCAATAGAAAAAGTGTTTAACTATAGGTTCAAAACTTTTCAAAATTGTTTTACTTGCCAATCAGGTTCAAATTGTTCAGATATTTTTGGATGTTTTGAAAGTAATCAATAGTATCCTCAGTGATGAAGTGAAGCTCAAATATGAACTTCCTTTCAAGGTCAGATGCAAGGACACTAAAGAGATTCTTATTTTGAAAATAAAATATTTATTGAAATATATAAGGATAAATAAAGGATTTCTAATTCTAAGGAATTCTAAATCCACTCAAATAATCTCCCAGGTTCCTCAAGGATCTGATTCTTCTGTGTTTCACAGGCTACACTAATCCTCTCTGATCTAACTAACCCAAATTTATACTATCTAAATAAAACTACTGCTAATATCCTTATACATCTTAACTTTCCCTTCAAATTATAAAATAGCAATAGCTGGTTGAGTCTCAACAAGAATCAAGTTAGGACTCAGAGTCCAAACCAAAGACCAGGTTTTTCTTTGGTCTTCTCAGATATAAACCAATGTTTAAAAAATATTATAGATATTCAATAGGGTTTCCCAAGTTGAGAAATGAAAACACTGAGTTCCTTCAGGTCATTCCCTCAGAGAGAGAGGCAAAGATGTTACCTCCTCCAGCCCTGAGAGAGAATCTCTGAGAGTGTCTCTGCCAACTACCAGAGATCAACTCTCAACTGTCAGAGAGAATAATTGACATAGAAAAAGAGTTGTAATTGTCACATCTGAAATTAACATGCTCTCTCAGCTCTGCTTCAAATTCCAGTTTTTTTTTCCTCAAGCCAGTCACTTTACTTCTTATCCCTAAACTAATAAAACATATACTTATTTTCTAATATCATCCTTACAATTTGCCCCCTTCGAGAATAAGGAGAGATTAAAAATCTCTCCTGTATGTTTGCTATTCTATGTAATTCTAAAGCTATTACATAATCTTATTATTATTATATTTCTTAAAAATAGCTTTAATCTTATGCTTATCTTATCCTATTCTAATTGCAACACTTTCTCTATGCTAACCTGTACTAGGGATATATATGAAAAAAAGAAAATTTCAATGAAAACAAATAATCAGTGAAAACATTTGCAGAAATACAAGTCCAAAACATACAATTACAGAAATTCAGAATGCAAAATACAAAATGCACACTTATGAAAAACTTTTGAAGCAATAAAATAAAGTTGCAAACTAACTCATGTTTTATAAAAAACTAAAGTGTATCTAAAATAATAACTATGCAAATCTCAAGCAAAATTCATTTTACAAATCTTATTTGAAAAATTCAAATGAAACTTTTTACTGCCCTAAGACCTTTTCCTATCATTAATACAGAAAACCAAAACTAACTACTTTAAAACTCAAAATCAACTTAAAATACTAATAAAATCCAAACTTTGTAATAATTTAACTATATACATATTATTTAAATATGCTGATCTGTACAATTTCTATAGCTACATATATGTTATATATAAACTATTTACATGTTTCAGGAGGAAAATAAACTTCCCCCCTTCAAATAGTCTAAGAAAATCTTAAAGATTTTTTTCAGAAAGTTATGTATGTTTTCTTCATTTTATCTCCTTGGATCATTTAAAGTTTTCCTGCTAGATAAGATCTCATTATTTTAATCATTTTAATCATTCTGTTCCCAAGGTGATTTATGTGTATTTATTTATTTCTATGGATAGTCATCACCTGGTTATTATGTTGCAGAGATTATGAAAAATGTGTGCTCTATGTCTATGTTATTTTGTAGTGAATACTTACCAAATCTTTAAAGTTGCCTCCTCTGCTACTGTCTTCTGTCTTCATGTTGTTACTATGCAGTGTTTGTTTGCAAGTATAGTGAAAGTGTGTAGTATTAGAATGGTACAAAAATCTTACAGTTCATGTCCATAATCAGTCTGTGTTCCTTTTCTCTGTGTTAATTTTTTTCTGCAATATCTTTGTTACAGTTCAATTGTCCTTTTTGCTGTCATCTATGTTTCTTTTATGCTGTACTGTCCTTTGTCTTGATCTTTGATCTCTGTCTTCATTTCATTCTTCTTCTGATGATGATATCTTTTTGACTGTGGTTATGTTTTGTGAAGTAATCTCTTCTCCTGTTGCTGCTTTTTTCACATGCGAACAGTGTAGCCATGTTTCTTTCTCTAATACACGAATAGCTGGCAGTGTTGTCAAAATAATATGGAAAGGTCCTATCCATAATGGATATGTTGCACTAGTTCTATTAAAGATTTTTATGTAAACAGAACTCACAGGTTTTATAAAATGTAGTGCATAATCTAGCGGATCCCCTTGAGTTAAAATTCCCTTTTCTTGTAATTCTTTAACCTTGTTTTGTAACTCCGTGATGTATTCAGCAAATGCAAGATCCCCTCCAAGCATAGATTCTTAAGCTGTTTTAAAACTTTTTGCCTACAATAGTAAATGTCCAAATAACATTTCATATGTTGAGATATGCACATATCTTCTTGGTCTTCTTGATCTAGTGCACAGATAGAACAGCTCTAGGGGAAAAATCTCTGGTCATTTAAAATGAGTTTCCATGCATAATTTCCCAACCATAGTTTTGATTTACCTGTTTAGTCTCTTCACCTGCCCAGAACTTTGAGGATGATATGGGACATCAAATTTTGGTGTAATACCCAGATTATCATAAACTTGTTTCAGAAATGAATCTGTAAAATGGCAACCTTTGTCAGAATATACTCTTAGTGGTATAGCATAGCCTGGAATGGTCTCTTTCAACAATATTTTGGCTACAAATTTTGAAGTGTTTTTATGAGATGGGAAAAGCTTCTGACTATCTAATTACTTGATCCATTATTACTAGGCAAAATTTAAATTGTCCTGATTTGTTGATATAATGTTGTAATAATGTATTTTCAAATGCTCAAATGGTGTGTGAGCTGGTGGACCACCAACAAAAGCCTTTTGCTTAAATATGCTTAAGTTAAATTGTGCACACACAGAGCAAGCTGAGTAGATCTTATTTGCCTCAGTGCTAATTCCCAGAGCTAACCAAGTTCTTTTAACAGTTAATTATTAATTATATAATTATATAAATTAACAATGATTAATATATAATATATTATATAGCATAATATATGAATTAATAATAATAATTTAACAGTTAACAATTAATGCTTGTATCCCAAAATGACCCTTTTTTGTGTAACACTCGGCAGATGTAAGGGTAAAATGCTTTTGAAAGAATTGGTTTTCCCACTGATGCTATCCAAATCCCATTTTCTTCTATAGCTCCAAAATTTTGCTCCCACTTCTGAATCTCTTTGTTATTATATACTTTTTCTAAACATATGGTATTTATAACAGAGAGATTCATAATGCAAGCTGGAACATTTTTCACAGTATACCGTACAGCAATATCTGCCATATTATTTCCTTTGGCAACTAAGTCTCATCCTAAAGAATGTCCTTTGCATTGAATCTCTGCCAACTCTATTGGTAGTTGGAGATATGACAGTAATCCTCGAATTACTTTTGCATGAGCGATTCTTTTCCCACTACATGCTAAAAATCCTCTCTGAAGCCAGAAAGAATTGAAGGCATGTCAAATTCCAAATGTATATTTGGAATCAGTATAAATATTTGCACTTTTGTCTCTTGCAAGCTTGCATGCATGTTTTAAAGCGATTAATTCTGCTCCTTGAGCACTTAGGTTCTGGTGTAGTGAAGCAAACCACAGGATCTCAAATTCACTTACTACCATAGCACCTATATCTAAGAGACAATCAAAAACTTTTTTTTAGGGTTACATGGGGTTCTGTGCTATTTTCTGGAAAATGGACAGGTATAATAGGAGCTAACACACTAGGATCAGGAAAACTCAACACCTCTTCCTGTTCCTCATTCTATAACTCATTATTGATTTCTCCTGCACTAATTTCCCATTTAAAAAAAAAATCTCTTTGTCACTTTCATTAGTGTTTATTCAATTGCCCATACTTCCTAGTCCATTTTCTCCATATAATATATTTGTCACTGCACAGTCCTTGGCATACCTTCATGCATATCAAGTTTTTGGCGATTTCCACCAGCTACTTGGGAATATTTAGGACAAGCACCTGCTTTTATATTTCTTGCATAGTATTCATGTCTAACACTTGTTGTGAATTATAGTAGCATCCAGTATCAAAAAAATCTAAGTAGTTTAGTATCTCATACTGGAATTCATTATTAAATCCATTGTTAAATCCATAATTTCTATATCCATTTTGCCTGAATCCATTAAAGCGATGAAATCTATTGCCCCTGTTTCCCCTGAAGTTTTGTGAAAAGAATTGTCCCCTAAATCTGCCTTCTCTCATGAGATGACCAGGTCTTTTACAAAGAAAGCATCTAAGGGATTGTCTATATTGTCTGGGGTTATAATTATTTCTGGGTTGTCTATAAATTCTTAGTGCAGCTACTGTTTTTTCCTGCACTTTGCACTTCCTTGGATTTCAGTTTTTGTTGAAGCTCTCTGATTTCTTTGGTTAAGTTATCAATTATATCATCTTTCTCTTCTGATTGCCTATCTTTCTCATCTTGGCAAATATAGTTTGCAATTTTTCTAATTTCATAAAGACCCATGTGAAACCAATTTGGACAGTTACTCCAAAAATAATCCCGGACCACAGGGCATGCATTTTTCACAAACTTCCTGCAAATATGATTTACAGTCTCATCTTTTAAAGTATCCAACCCAATCCATTTTTCAGCACAGTCAATAATTCTATCAAGAAAGTGGAGGAAGTCTCTCCTACTTCCTGCTTTAGGTGCGCAAATTTAGACCAGGCTCCTGGGCGTCTGGAATTTTGCCTCATAGTTTCAATTATTGTCTCCTTGACTAAAGATAAGTTTTTGTACCCTGCAAAAGAGTTATTTTCCCAACCAGGATCCCTAGTTGGCCAATTGTCAATTAGGGGGTTATTATTAGTGTTTCATATAATCTGCTCTTTTTCCCTTTTTGTTAATAATTCATCCATAAGCATGTCAAAGTTCACATAAGAAGTTTTGTAAACTTTACTAAATGCTTGAACTTCTTTAAAACACCCATGGATTCTTCTGCATATGATGGAATATTTTTCTTAAAACTGTCTATATCAGCCTGTGTCAACTTTTTGTGGCACATGAGATTCACTGTACCATGCTCTGGGGACACTCTGGGTACTTCCCTTAGAGGATACATATGAGTTGGTTTGGTTTCTAATGTTTAAGTTTCCATTACTAATTTAGTTGGATTATCTAATTCAGTTGCACCCTTTAATTTAGTTGTGTCATGTTCTTTAGTTTCTGCCATTGTCCCTTTAGCCTTGAGTAATTCCTTCTATTGAGTTTGTATTCTATCTAGTTTAGTCTCTAGATAATTCACTTTTAACATTAGATCGTTCTTTGCAGTAGTATGCTTGATGCTTGCTTTTATATGTCTAAACACAACTGCCAAAGATTTGACCATCATGTAAAAGCACATGATAAGCAATAGTAGCACAGGGACATAAGAGATAAATTGTAGAAGTATTAGTGAGAGTATTGGCATTAGAAAGTCATCATAGACAATTACATTTTGTACATATTCCGGTACAATAGTGAAAATAAGAGAAGTCATATTTAATAAAGAAAATCCAATGGTGATTTTATGTGGCTATTTCATCTGGTTTTCTGAAAGTACAGATTCTTTGTATCAAGTTGACTGTAGCCGACTATAGTTCAGCTCCCTGTTACCACAGCTCATCTCCAGCTGCTTCCACAGACCCCCTGCTGAGATAAGTGTTCCAACTGCCTAAATTGACAATTGAACCCTTAAAACGAGAAAGTTAGGTTCTTTGTCCTATTTAGCTTAAAAAACTGTAAACATAAATTGGCAAGTTGTAAGATAAAATGTTCATTGAAACTGTTCAATATAAGGATAAAGAAGGATTTCTAATTCTAAGGGATTCTAAATCCACCCAAGTAAACTCCCAGGTTCCTCAAGGAACCACTTCTCCTGTGTTAAACAGGCTACACTAATCTTCCCTGATCTGACTAATCCAAATTTATACTCTCTAAATAAAACTACTACTAAAATCCTTATAAGTCTTAACTTTGCCTTCAAATTATAAAATAGCAAAGGCTAGTTGGTTGATTCTTAACAAGAATCAAGTTAGGACTCAGAGTCCAAACCAAAGACGAGATTTTTCTTTGGTCTTTTCAGATATAAACCAATCTATAAAAACAAGAATAGATATTCAATAGTGTTTCCCAAGTTGGGAAAGTAAAGCCCCAAGCTCCTTCAGGTCTTTCCCTCAGACAAAGAGGCAAAGATGTTACCTCCTCCAGCCCTGAGAGAGAATCTCTGAGAATGTGTCTCTGCCAACTGCCAGGTACCAACTCCCAACTGCCAGAGAGAGTAATTGACATAGAAAAAGGGTTATAACTGTCACGTCTGAAATTAACATGCTCTTTCAGCTCTGTTTCAAACTCCAGTTCTTTTCTCAAGCCAGCCACTTTACTTCTTATCCCTGAAGTAATGAAACAATACTTATTTTCTAATATCATCCTTACACTGTACAACAGATTCCCTTGTTTCTTCTCCTTTACTTTGCATCACTTCTTATAAATCTTTACAAATTATTTTAAGTGATCATGTTTGTCATTTCTTATGGCAAAATAGTATTCAATTAAAGTTATATATCATAACTTGTTCAGTCATTCCCCAATTGACGGACATCCCTTCTGTTTCTAGTTCTTTGACATCACAAAAATGATTTAAAACATATTTTTACCTAGGTTGTTCCTTCCCTTCTACCTTTGATTTCTTTGGGATATTTACCAAGTAGTGGTGTTGCTAGTTTAAAGGGTATGATTAGCTCCATGGTCCTATAGGTATGGTTCCATTGTGCTCTGCAGAATGGTTATATGACTACACAAATCCACCAATAATGTATTAGTGTCCCAATTTTATCATGCTTCTGCATAGTCTTAAGTTTCCTATTTTGTCATATTATCCAGTACCTCAGAGTCACTTTAATTGAGAATTATCTAATTAATAGTGACTTGGTATATTTTTTAATGTGACTCAAGATGACTTTATCTTTCTCTTAGAATTTCCTGTTCATACCATTTGTCAATTTCCATTATTATAAATTTGACCCTGTTCTATATATATTTGAGAATATATATATTTGAGAATTGAGGCCATGCTATAAAATATTTCCCAGTTTTTTGTTTCTTTCATCATCTTGGTTGCATTTGTTTTGTTTGTACAAACCCTTTTAACATTAATGTAGCTAAAGTTATCTATTTCATATATTGGAATCTTTTTGCCTTGTTTGGACACAAATTCCTCCTTTATCTGTATATATGACAGGTAAACTATTCCATACTCTTCTAATTTGTTATGACAACTTTTGTTTCTAAATCATGTATCCATTTCAACTTTAAATTGGTCTGTGATGTGAGATTAATTACTTTGGAACTAAGAGAAGAAAGATTACTTTTGCTAGAAATTTAAGCAAGATGCTTTGAAAATAGTATTCAATTTGTTCTTTGAAAGAATCAATGAGATGATCTGAGAATGTTGGATAATGATGACAGATGAACAGGAATGGCATTTATGACAAGAATTTGAAAAAATATAGGGAATCTATAATGACTCAAAAAATTAGTGTTAAAATAAATTTACTTTTAAGATGCTTTAGTCAAACTTCTAGCTTAATTTTGAATTGCACTGAGATCAACACAAATTAAGTGACTTATCTAATGTCACTGATTAGTTATTGATTGAAATAGGACTAGAAACAAGGCCTCACTATACTAAGGGGCAGAAATAGGAAGAGGAAAGATGTAAGTGAAATTTGAAAAGAAAAGGATGGGGGCGCATTATTGAAAGGGGAAAATGAGAGAATAATTCAATTATTGGCAAGAGAGCAAAAGCCTACAAGGATATACCAAAGGTCCCAAATCATAGGCTGATATATCAACAGCTTATAACTTCTTAAAGATCATGATTATGGGATACCATCATTCTCAACAAAATAATAATCTTTAACCAGCACCTGTGCACCATGTGGCTCTTTGCTCTTTATCTGCTTTCTGATAAAAGCATCAGAAGGATATGATCTTACCTTAATTCTTTAAATGGCCAAAATTTATTCCTAGTTCTTTAAGGATCCAGTCCATATCAGGAAATTATTTTTATCTCATTTTGTTAAAGTCACTATGAATTATTAACACTGTGACTACTCCCAATATGTTAGCAGAAGGGGGAGGAGGGCAAGAGGGAGAGCCAGGGTAGCACCGGAAGAAGGCAGAGAGGAAGGAGAGCAGAGGGAGAGGTAGAGGAGGAGGAAGAAGAATTAAATTATATTCTTTATTGTGACAAGAATATTTCTTTATTTCTTTCATTGTTTTTACATATACATCTTTCTGTCAGTGCATAATACAGTGAAAAACAGAAAGAGTATATGGGCTAAACAAAGTCTACATCTTTATTTTTTCTTAGCATAAGAATCAGAATTTGACACAATGAAAAAGTTCATTTCATAAACCATCTTGTTGACTTAGTTGTAAAGCTTCCAGAACAAGCAAAAGTATGGGTTGCTACAAACTGAATACACTTGGCCAATTATCTTGGCTACACAAACAAGTATAGTAACTGAATGAGAATACATAACAAATAAAAGGAGTCTTTGCATTTGATAAAACAAAGACCAAAAGAAACATCCAAAGTACAGTGTAATGCTATAGTCATGGAATAGAGATTAAAAGAAACTATATGCCAACAGATATATGTACTCAGACCGGGATTACTCTAAGAAAAATTGCCCTCTACTTTTTTTTATTTTTTCTCTCTCTTTTTTAAGGATTTCTCCAGTTTCACCTCCCCAGTCAGCTTTGGAAATTCTGTCTCTTAAGTATCTAATAAAACTCTTAATCGGGTGTTTTTCACACTGACTCATCATATCCGTAATCAAACTTCCAAGACCACCGAAGCTATATAGATCATGATTGTTCATTCATATCCTCTCTTCCTCACCAAAAATAAGAATTTTAGCTCGTACTCTCTTTTGTATTTGTTTTCCACAATGTTAAATAGTCAATTAGAGAAAAACAAAAACAAAAATGCCCTGCTGAAGTAGTTTTAGAAAAAAGTTTGAGTGTCATTTCCAGTACTCCTTGGCATAGGAAACACAGGCATAAACTTCACAATCACACAATTTAAAAATGATAGAATAAAAAGTGACTTCATATATTTTCGAATTTGGATTTTTACAAATGAGAAAACTGAGGCCTGGGAAAGTAATCACTTCCTACATTTAGAATTGGAAGAGTAATTAAAAGTAATTTGGTCAGTCCTTCATTTTACAGAGAAGGAACCTGAAGTGCACAGTCATATTAATCTTAACCTATGTCAAAAGCCAGAAGCATAAATTTATTTGGCCATGTAACATATATTCATAAGTAGCTTGATAACTTCTGTTATTTGGCTGGAGGATCTCCAATAATATCATTAATAATGTACATACACCATAACTTCTTAGCTTATAAGATGTTCTCCTCAACATGCTAATTCTCAAATAAACAAAAGAAAATTTCTAATATAATTACACAAAGTTTCTCAGTGTATAGGGAAGTGGGATTTACTATGAATACATTCAGGAAATGACATCATTTCATATTTTCCTATATAATTCGTAGAACTCTGAGTATGTGAAATGTTTCATTGATTTAGGTTTTTAAAACATATGTTTAATTTAAATTCACAAATATTTTTATGGTCTTCATTATTCTGGGAAACTCTTTTGGCTTCCACATTTTTTAGTGTCAATGCATATAAAAATCCATCATCAATAATACATTAGAATATTATCTGGAAATTTTTGTAATATAATTAAATAAATAATAAATTTAGAATTATTGAACATGCATTTAAATTAAAGCTTTTTTCAGTTGCTACTTAAGTGATTTTGTATGACTTATTTTAAGTATATTGGTCTCAGTTTATTTATTTATAAAATGAGGTTATTGGATTAGATGTCCACTGAGAACCATTGAATCTCAAGATCTATGAGTTCTATTCCTATTCTTTAGACTATGCATGAGATACATTTTATGGGTCCAAATATTATATTTAAAGAACAATAGGTGACCAGAGTATAAACTAAATCATTTGAGATTCCTACATCAATGATGCTCACAATTATGTGGTTCTAGAGTCACGTTTTCAATTACTTATAACCAAAAGAGTTATATATTCACCTTAAACCTGTAGCATCTCTTAAAAATATGTTATAAATAAATTAGAAACCATAATCCATTCAGTTGAAAATTGATATTGCTTGAAAGTTGCCAAGTGAGTATTTCAGAGACAGACCTTTAAAGTTCTCTAAAATAGTGAATCCTTACCTGTAGGTAATGAACCTTTAAAGTTATTAGACTTATTACTAAGGGTCTTTGAGCTATATATCTATGAAATATTTCATTTTAAACCTGCAGAATGATTGGGCTACACAGTATTTATTTTATATTACTCATATTTGTATTGAGTGGAATTTTTAAAAATCCATTTATTTCCCTAACTCAATTATTTTCAATTTACTAGATTCTATTTTGTTTTTACTTATACCTGAGCAGATTGAAGTAGCTAGGTGACACAGATTAGTGTTATGCATGAAGTTAGGAAAAGCTGAATTTGAATCTGAAATTAGAAACTTCTTAGCTATGTAACCCTGAACAAATTGATTAAGCTCTTTCTTACCTATTTTACTCTTCATAAAATGGGGAAACAAAATCAACTAACTATGATGGTTACTGTGAGATAAAATAAAATATCATTTTATAGTACTTTAATAAGGCTAACTGTTTTTACCCTATCCATCTATTTATTGATTGATAGAATTTATTTGGTGTTTTTCCTCTAGTAGAATCTAGTAGATCTCTAGTAGGATATAATCTTATTTAAAACATTTTTATTTGATTATAACTCATCAAGTTCTGAAAGAAAGTTAGTTGTGTATTTGATACTGTATCAAATTAAAAAAAACTAATCAAATGCTTTAATAGTGCTGAAAGAAACAAACATAAAATTAAAAGAAAAAAGTACTATTGATAATCCAGTTACTTGTTTAAGAGCAGTAACTGATTTCTCTTTTTCTCCCTGGCTTCTAGAACAGTTCCTAACAAACAATTTCTTAATAAATGCTAATTGAATTGTTTTGAGGAATTTGGGAGCTAATTAAAATTTTAAAAAAGTAAGTGTCTATCTTCTGGATGCCTCTTTTTTTCTCAGTGTCCAGAATCTGGTGAAAAAAACTATGAAGAATTATAGTGGATTCTTTTTTTTTTTTTTTTGCTTTTCAACTTTGGTATTGGTGTCTTAATTATTGAAACTAAAACTGTGAAATCCAGAGCTAAGCTAAAAATTCTCAATTTCAAATCTTTGAAATCCTTAACATGACACCAATTCTATAATTAAATTAATTAATAAGGTAAAAAAAGAAAACATAAATTTTTAAAATTAAATCTCAAAGAAATATTCTTTATTATTTTGAAGCATATGGATGCTGTTTTTAAAATACAAATTCATTTTTTTAATTATTATTTTTTGGAAAAAAATAATCACTAATTTTTAAAATAACAATTATTGACAATTCAATCAATGTCACATGGGGACTTGTATAATTTTTATGTTAAAAAGTGTTCCTTGTGTACAAAATTTTGGGGAACTATAATTTTAAGCAACATACTGATAGTGAAAGAAAATTAATGTTTCTTTGAGAAATGACTATTTCCAAATTATATTCCATATACTCCTCTACATTTAATATCTCTTCCAGTTCTACATCCATGATCTAATGAAAACCTCTGACAATTTTAGTTTTGATTTAAAAGCAATACATTTATTTATTTATTCTGAGATAATTAACAAGACTTAAAACTTAAGCTGTAATCCTTTGATTGCAATTTTAATAAGATTTTGTAGACTAAAATTATTTTGTGGAAATTCATGGTACTAGAATTTTTTCAGAACTTATCATTAGATTTTTAAATACATGCCAGCTTTTAAATTCTGAAAATCATCTTATTAGATAAAATATTATGTTTTTAAATTTTATCACTAATATTTCTGGTTTTCTCATCTGTAAAATGAAGGAATTAGTCTAGATAACATCTTATTTCTTTAAATGATATATCTATGATCTAACTAAATACTCTATATTTTATAATAGCATAATCTCTAAGGAGTAAAAAAATTATAAGATCATTCAGCTTAACAAACTATCTATTCCTCATATTCATAATACATTCATTCTATTATACTAGGATATTATTTTGTTTAAAAGCATTTCTTAATCGTCTAATTTCAAGATGACTCAGTTTGTGAAATAAAATGTCCCAGATTCAAATATGGCCTCAGATGTTTCCTAGCTGTGTTACCCTGGGCAAATCACACTTCCTTTGTCCGGTGATGGGCAACCTTTTGTGCTTGGTGTGTCAAAATTTGCCAAAAAAAACAAGTATAACTCAGGTGGTTCCCTTTGAGAAAACAAAACAAAACAAAATATAATTTTGTGGTATTTATAGTTTAAATAACAAAAATGTATAATTGTAATATGTAACTGTATTTAATAAACCAAAAACTAATTATATAACTTACTTGCCTATAAACATCTTTGTTCATCTGTCAGTCGGTTTCTTTTTTTGGTCTTGATATTATTTAACTTGTGCAGGGTGTAGTGAACTAAGATAAGTGAGAGGGAGGGGGAATTCTTTAACTAACCTGCCTATTAGTGAGTTTTTTTGATGCTGAATTTCATTGGCTAAATCTTGAATTGGAGGTTGTTAATTTGTTCACTTCAAGACCAAGCAAGAACTACTAACTTCATCTGTCAATCTTTTTCTTTTGTTTGTTTTGATATTATTTAATGCTGAGAAAAAGGTCTCACAAAAGTACATAGAGGGAAAATTTGTGAGTAAGTCATTGCTATATTTTTCAGGGTGCTAAAAGTGTCTGGTAATTGGTTCCAGGCATTCCTCCCTTTCATGTGGGCTGGGGCCCCGCCCAGTCTTCCCCTGGCATGGCCCTGCCTCACCCCACCCCTCCCCTCTTCAACTAGCTGACCTGGGGGCATCGTGAGAGCAGTGGCTGCTACCTGTCAGCCAGCCTGGTACCAGCTTCTTCCAAGTGTGCTCCTCCTCCCCACCCTGCAGGAGCCCCAAGCACCCCAGCTGCCTGGTGTGTGCTGACCTCTGTTCTCCCCCTACCTCCCTGGTCAGCTGGTAGAGCATTCCTCCCCTTACTCCCCCACCCCCACTAGGCCAGGGCATGGCCATGGTCATGGCTTTGGGGCTCTCACTACCTAGGCTCCCTGAGCCCTCATGAGGTTTTCTGTCATTGAAAATGGCTATGTGTGTCAGGGTTGACATGCGTGCCCTAGGTTCCCCATCACAGTCCTAGCCCTTACCACTCTTCTGCCTTAGAACCAATAATCAGTATTGATTCCATGGCAGAAGGTAAGGATTTAAAGAAAATACTGTATCAAATTTTGTCAAAAGAAATCAATATGTTTGATAGTTCTGGAAGAAACAAACACAAAATAAAAGCACTATCCATAAATTAACATTTTTCTAATGTTATAATATTACTATAATGATGGGGAGTAGGACAAAAGAACCATTGGGGGAAATTAGAATGTTGGAATGACAGTTGGAAACTGAACAAGGACTTTTGGGAAATTTCCCTGAGAAGCAGGATCTTGGGTGCTGAGATGCAGGAGGGAGTGGAAGGAGGAGCTGTTTCTCTGGGCCATTTCAGGACATCTGTGGAGATTTCTGTCACTGACAGAAATCCTGACAATGAGGATTCCTACTTAAACATTGCTGGTTCAGTCAAGAACCTAATTTCTTCAAGGACTTTCATTCCATCAATTATCTAGATACTGGATTCAAATCGGTGAACAGTGCTCTCCCCTTTTCCCACCTCTCCCCTGGTTATGAGAAAACTTTGTACTTCAGTAATTGGTTTTATTTAGAAGGAGATTTAGTGTGACGCAGAACCCCTCTAACTTTTACCCTTTGCCCCAATCAACAATTAAATCAACTAAGTGGTCAGGTAGTTAATTCAATCTCATTTATTTACATCTAGAGAGCAAGCCCATCAGCAGACTCCATCTTTTTTCTAGTTTTCAAGAAGACAAGAGGGGGAGGATTGTGAGTGCCCCAAATCAGTGCATATCCAGCTTGAGGTCCCTCATACCTCTCCTTGTAGAGAAGACTTCTCCACTGCCCTTGAAGGCTGGCAGGGCCACAAGGGGCAAGCCTTCACAGAGGGGAGATTTACATTTTGTCTCCCTGAAGTAATTTAGGGACTCCAGGAGGGAGTAGTGAGGGAATCCATTTACATCAACTCTTTTCTCACAGTCTTTAATCATCATTTCTCCAACTAAGGAGTGTGAGTCTGCCCAAAATTATATTACTAATTGTAATGAATTAGAATTTCCCACATTTATTAGCTTTTGTGAATTACTTAAGTTTTATAGTAACCTTCATTGACCAAGAGAAGAAACCACTAAAAGCACATTGCATTCAAAGTTTAGCATTTTGTTGCATGTTATTTTGTATTTAAATTTTCAGAAAGATAATTTTCTGTAAGGTTTTAATTTTGAGGATCATTAAACAAGTTGATTACATACTATAAAGTAGCATAAAATCATGTATATAGTCTTTAATTCTTTTGATGAACCAGAAATGGATAATAAAAATTAATAACCAAATTTTCCCAATATGAAAAAAGTTATAAATGAAAATTTCCTGAATATTATCTATTTTTCCATGTTCATAGTGGGAAAAGAGGTGTCCATTTCTGGATTAATAGCAATAAATTACCCAACAATTATTTATCAAGCATTTACTATATTTCAGGCACACCTCCTGAAGGGACAGATAATGTACAATTTATACAAACAAGATATATAAATGTAAATTGTAGTTAATCTCAGATGGGATGCATCAACAATAGCAGAAGAAGAACCCCCCCAACACTTACTGAATTCAATGTGTAAATTTCAATTAATGATTAGGCAACAAAAAGCATTTACAAAGTAATCCCTAACTCAGGGTTTAGAAAATCCTGAACATGCTTTTAAAAGGAAAAAATGGTGCAAAAAGAAGTGATTAATGCAAATCAACAGGTTGTTTTCAAAGAAAGGAGTCCTATTCAGAGAACCACTACAATTGACATTTAAAACATGCAAAGTGAATAACTGGAGGGAGGAAGTAGAAAAGACTTCCTTTAGAAAGATTGTAACTGTTTGGTAAAAGGGTGCAGAGGGACTTTGGGGAAAAAAGAAGGTTTGGGGACATTAACCAGAGAGCTATTCTTATGGCCCAACCATGGTGGCACCAAAGATTCAGTACCTTGACCAAAGTCACTATTCAAAAAGCATGTTTAAAGTTTCTTGAGCTCTGATACTGCCATATTGCCTCATGAAGTGCACTCTTTTACATTGCTCATAAACCAACTTAATCAGAAAGTGACCTTGATATAAATAATGAGCCTCTTAATTCTCAGCAGTTGGTTTTTAATTAATCCAAGGACTATAGAATTTATGGAATAAAACATCAGCAAAACAGCTATGACAGATCTGTCCCAGGACAAATAAAGCCCAAAGGTGATTATAATAGAGATAAATATAAAATAAACCACTAGATGACAGATATTTTCCCCTCCTCTGTAGCAGTTTCACTACAATTTCTTGTTAATATTTCCACATATTAAAAAAATGATTTCTCATTAAACTCAAAATTATTTTTAGTTTTTATTTCCTAAAATTTGTTTGAAAAATCTGGATATCTTATTTATCTGTACTAATTTTTCCTTTAGTGCTAATTAGTGGTATCTTCTTGGCTATGTCCATGTGACCCTGCCTCTATTATAAGAATCATCCTCATCCCCCTCTTACCATAAAATATAATCCACCAACATAAAACTAGATTCTAATGTGTGCTATAATTCCATCTACACCTCTATGATACTCTCTAGACTAGAAATGCAGGTAATGCTTCTATACTCACTTGTTCCCCATTCCGCTTTCCATGTCCTTTTTATCTGCTTTTATCCAGCATAAAATGTAACTTCTTGCAATACAGGGGTTGTGATGCTTAATTGTTTTTGTATTCCTCACAAAGCATAGGATCTGATATGTAATAAATATTTAAAAACTCTCCCTCTCTCTCATGCCAAGCCTGTTCCATTATAGTTCTAATATTATATTCATTGTAGGATTTGGTTAAAAAGGAGCTTAGCTTTCAAATGAGTTGTGTAATAGCCAGGGCCCTACCCTATTTGGAACTTTGTTGTTTTTGTTGTTTAGTTGCTTTTTTATCCTTTCCAACTCTTCCCGATCCCAATTGGATTTTTCTTGGAAAAGATATGGAAGTAGTTTAGAACAATATTTCCCACTAAAACTTGGTCTTCATGGACAGGCCTGATTACTTGTGGACTGAGGTGACTTCAAGGTTCATGTGACTATATGCCTATAGCACAGCTGTTTTTCATCTAAATAAGGAAATAGTGAGGGAGATGTGATAATCAAGCCACACATATAGGGCTAGCTTTGGATTCCAAGTCTATATGTTACCTAGGACTGGGACCTCAACTGTGCAAAATGAACAGGCAGTAGGATCAAGTTTTGGGGAAAAAAAGGATGACAGTGATTTGAAAAATATCTATCTTTTATTTTTATTTTTTGTCAACATGGATGGCAGAAGCTTTTGTTAAGGCCAAAAGCATATGTGAGGAGAATATTGACTGGTTCTTAACTGGCTTTATGCAATCATGGTGCTACTTTCATTATTTAGAGGCTGATAAAAATTTTTCTCTCTTTTTTATTTCAGAACCAAGGGATTGATTAGGGGGAAGGAAACTTTTCCTAGACTTTGCTGATAAAATAAAGGGGGAAAAAAGTCTTTGTCAGTCTCCTTCTCTGGGAATGAGTATAAAGCAATATTTCTATTGCTTTAATTTCTATTTTTGCCCTTTAGATATGCTTTTATTGAAACTTTACTATTGTTTGTATTTGTTCTATTTGTTTGATAATGACTAAATTACAAGACTTAGATGAAACAGTCAGGAGGGGAATTATATGTCTACCATTTCCTCTTTGCCCAAAAAGTAGTTAACAGTCTAATGGTAGGACTGTCAATTAAATATGTGTCCTTTTAAATAATTGCATTTGTTTTTAATTAGTCATAATAAATTAATAAAAATCCTTCCATAATTTCCTGAATTCTGGTTTTATGTCTTTACATCCCTTTCTAGGAAGTACCATGTTCAGTTAGAAGTGAACTTTCACCTATCTTGTATTGTATACCTAACACAAAGTACAGTGATTGGCAAAATAAATGATTCATAATTTTATCTATTGACCTTTCTGCATCATGTTATAAGAAATAGTGATAATATAACATTTTCTTAAATTATTATGACATTTTATTTAGTAATTCACCAATCCATGGGCTCGTACTTTATTTCTTATTCTTTGCTCTCTAACAAAGGACATTCCAGATGGATAGAAAAGAAAGCAAAGCAAACAAAAAACCCAAATATTATAATAAGAAAATGATTTCTATGCATGTGTAGTATTATCTAACCTGGTCGTTACTAGCTGCAGTCCAGGAGGTTACATTTCACCCCATTCCCAATATTTTGTAGTACTTTTAACAGGGTTTGGATATTTCTAAATATTCTCACAATGAATCTATCTGTCACTACTAGCATATTCTCAATTGTAGGGGGTAGATTCCCTGAATCCCAGTCCCATGTATCCACTAGCAATCAGATTACACTAAACAACAACAACAAAAAACAATACTCCAAAAACTTTGATAAAAAATGCCTATTTAAAAAATGTAGGACATGATCAACTCTATACCATCACAGTCTCTGGAGAGAGGATTAGATTTATAGCTTATATGGACTTGTATATAGCATGTTACCCAATCCAAAATCCATTTTTGGCTAATGTGACAGACCACCTATATTCCCATAACTTACATGCTGGGAGACTAGCAGCATTCCAATTGGAATCCTTTCTCCAAATTATCATGTCTCAAACTCCCAGGTCTGGGAAATTAGCTACCAAAACCTAAAAAAAAAATGAATGAATAAATAAAAAACAGAACAGAAACTACAAACCAAGAGAAAGCTTAAAACCAAGGCATAAAAGGGAGGATAAGAAAAGAAAGTCCTTGTCCTCTCAGCAGTTCAGGTCATGCTACCTGTGTTATAGGTGACCTGTTGTTTTTACCCTGTGGACACATAGAAAGAAGGAGGGTAGCTAGTTATGCTTTCCCTCCAGTTGTCCCTTCATGAAACAACATAGGTGAAAGTAGCTCTGGAGTTGACACTGGAAATTTCCTTCTCCAAACCTAAACTTTCCCTAAGTGTAAAACAACTAAAAAAAGTATATTATCAGACTTTGATTCCTCATAGGTCTTTTCTTTTGTATAGAGAGGTAAAAATAGGAGATTCAATACTAATAAAAAAGAAACAGATGAACTAGAGTTCATATATCTTTTTGTCATTGTTGATCACTTGTTTCAATGAGGTCAAATTCTTTTAGATCTCATTTGGACATTTCTTAGCAAATTTTGGAATAGTCTGTTATTTCCACTTCCAGCTCATTTTACAGATGAGGAAAGTGAGGCAATCAGGGTTAAGTGATGTCCAGGGTCAGACAGCTAATGAATTTCTGAGGTCACATTTCAACTTAGAAAGATAAGTTTTTTCAAATCCTTAGAAAACTGTCCTATCTCTTTCTACAAAATTATTTAAGCCAGATGTTACTGTCACCAGTTTTTAACTTTGCCATTTATTTCTACTGAGAGACAGAAGGGGGCATTTGTGAAAGAGGAAATTAAAGACTATATCTGACTGGTTTAATTTCTCATGAATATGATTGATTTTTTTTCTTTGCAATTCTTTCTTTTTCACTTTTTGTATGACTTGAGGGTGTGGTAGTGCTCTGAGAACCACAAAGGAGATAGTGATCTTTTCTGGCACAGAACTGGGATCATACCTCCTAGCACATGGTTAGCAAGCCTTTGTATTAACAGAGCATAATCAAGGGCAATTATACTAGAAACAAACATTCTGTCTGTTACCTTAGTGGTTACAAATGCATTTCAGAAATTGTGTATGTGTTGACTTTTTTCTTGTTTCTACAAATTTCTAGGGGAGAAGAGATTGCTATATGCATGATGGGTGATTTGTAAGTAGTGATTCCCATAAAAGATGAGTATTAATAAAACATTGTGCTTGATATCAAGAAGAAAAAAAGTTCAGATGAGGCTATAAGTAGAGAAATTTTAAGGCACTTATTAAATGAGACAGATGGACCTAGAGGGAGGCAGAGAGAGACACCAAGATACAGAGAGGCACAAAAAGAATATTAAGGAGTTACAGTAGAGAGTTAATAATAATTAGACCATTAGGTTGTTAGTTGAAGAGACAGTATTTAAATTGCAGGGAATTTAAAGTAAGAAAGGAGAAAATGCTAAGATCAGGATGACCTGCAAAACAAGGGAATCATAGTGAAATCAGTTATTAAAATTAGAATTCAGGCAGATTAATGTAGAAATAATTAGGTTTAGTATATAATGGATACAGGGCATATGAACATGATGATGAGTGAAATTTTAAAGGAAAGAAGAAACAGATTAAGAAACAAGTGAAAGGGACCTCAGAACTAGAGAGAGTATGAGATAATATAAGCATCATGTAGAAAGTTCAAAGCTTACAAAAATAATGTTTATAGAAAGAATTGTGTTAATTGAAACATGGGAAAGTTGTAGAATTGATTCCATAAGTAATTATGGGAAGCTGTAGGTCAAGAAAATTGTGTTGTTTAGTAACAAGGGAGAAGGAAAAATGTGATTACAGAAATAAAAATATATATTTTTAGAATTTGATCCAAAAGGCAGAGGATTATGAGAACTAGAAATGGAATTTTACATTGATGGAAATCTGATATAAAGGGGGGTAGAGAGAAGCAAAGTTAAGACTGAAGAAGTATTGGGACACTTTCCAGGACAATGTGATAGAGATTGGAAAAAAAGTTTCCATAGGGACTTGGAGGAAAAAGAGCTGAGAGCATTGTTCCAGATGTTATGAGAGTTTCTTTTAAATTGAAATTAAATATTGAATAACTGAGAAAGAAGTCAAGACTGGAGAACTTTAAATATGAAAAATCTAGTGCTTATGTTTCATTCTTTTCCAATATAGAATCCAATGGATTAATACCATAAATTAAAAAAAAAAACAACAACAGACTTTTCTCATGATTTGCCAATATGAAACCAAAATCCCAGTGCCTAAAATTCCAAATTAAAGAGCATAGTGTATTAAAGCATTATTCATTTATTCCATTACCATTTAATATCTTTCTACATAGAGGAAGAGATATGAAGAAAGC
Source organism: Monodelphis domestica (assembly GCF_027887165.1). Lineage (NCBI taxonomy): Eukaryota > Metazoa > Chordata > Mammalia > Didelphimorphia > Didelphidae > Monodelphis > Monodelphis domestica. Next base: position 145,271,940 of record NC_077234.1, on the reverse strand, counting down.
TGCAAAGATAATTAGGACAAAATCTGTGTCCTTTTATAGTTTATATTTCTCAGAATCTCTTTATGAATCTTGGGCTTTTTTTAGTTTACATATTATTTACTTTTTTATAGGTTTACACATTATCTTTCTTCTTTGTTTTACCTTGAGAAAAAAGATTACAGCAAGTACAGATAGCGTTTCAAAATCATCATTCCATTACTCTTCTAACAGAAAGCAGTGATCTCTTACATATTACTACAATGAATAACATGCTCTTACTAATCTGCAAAGCAGACATTTACCAGGAATGATTTCCATATTTTATGATATTCTCCAGTAAAGGAAGCTCTGATTCAAGGCAGGAGTAACCAATAAGTGTATTTTCTTATATAAATTTTACACATAGAAGACTCAGAGAGGTAACTTCCTTATGGTCAAAGAACTAGTAAATACCTAAAGTGGATTTGAAATTAGGTCTTCCTCTAGAAGGTTCAATTTTCTATCTATTATACCATAATAAAACATATTAACTTTGAGATTAAATATCTTGATAAAGGTTAGAAGAGAAGCATAGTAGTCATTTTAAGTTGACCTTGCATGAAACAGTACAGAATATTAACCATCTCTTCAACACCATTGAAGATTGAAATGTGATGGTGTATGATGATGAGGATGGAAAATATTTTACTAACATCTCATTTTAATATCATGACAACCTTAGGATATATGTGCTTTCATCATTCCCATTTTATAAAGATAAAAATTGAGACCGAAAGTCAATAACACCCTAGGGGCACATGTAGTAAGTATTTGAGGTGGGATATAGACTTGAGTTTACCTGAATCCAGGATTAACAGTTTTGCCACCTATCAATTTAATGAAGTATGAAAGATTTAGATCTCAGACAGGAAACACTTTCTTGTATAATCAGCTAGAATATAAGAAAATAATAATCTTGTACATTAATGAAAGGCTTCCAGGTCATCATCAGAAAAAAAACAAACAAACAAACTAACAACCTGAATAGTAGGATCATTTATCCAACACCCAAAATTTTGCACCAATTAAAATATTTAAGATATTCATCTCTCTATATCCATCTTTCTTTTTTCTTCATTTAGACTTTCAGCATAATATAGTAATATATATATAATATATAAAATATAATATATATAATATGTACTCAAACCAAAAGGTTCAAATATTTTAGGTAATTAAAATAATATTTATGAATACATATAAATTTGAAAAAAAATATTTTCATATTTGGCCATAGGATCTAAATTATATAATGTATTAAATAGCATGAAAATGGTATTTTAAAAATATTTATTATTTAAATTGAATGTGTATTTTAACTTGTTAGTAATCTCTAAGCTGGTACACAAATAATTCTCATCTTTCTTTTTTTTTAATAACCCTTACCTTCTATCTTCGAGTGAATACTGTGTATTGGCTCCAAGGCAGAAGAGTGGTAAGGGCTAGGCAATGGGTGTCAAGTGACTTGCCCAGGGTCACACAGCTAGGAAGTGTCTGAGGCCAGATTTGAACATAGGACCTCCTTTCTCTAGGCCTGGTTCTCAATCCACTGAGCTACGCAGCTGCTCCCTCTCATCTTTCTTAAATTGAACTCTTACCAACTGAAACTGGCATATCAAAATAATCTTTCATCCTAATTCAGCTAATTAAAGTCATTGAAAAAAATGACTTTCATAGACCCTTACAAATTCAAATATTATATTTATTTACATTTGAGATGAAAAGTTATAATTAGAAATGTGCTATCTTTCCTTTCTGAAAATATCATCTAACAAAATAATGTAGCTGAAAATAACTCAATATCACTGTCATGGAACATCAAATTTAGAAAATTCTTTAGATATAATCTTGGCCAACAAATACACAAAGAAACCTATAAAATAAAAGAAAAGTGTGCAGCTCATCACTAAAATTTTAAGAATACCAAAACTTCTGTATTTACAAATCTTAGTCAACATAAATCTGTTTTCAATAGAGTATTTCCTCTTAGCTAACATGGAACCCTAACAGACCAATGTTCTCTTGCCAACTGCATCTTTAGAATTTTGTGTACACTTTTTGAGACATATTTTGGTTTTCATTATGAGATTCTTGCTTTTTGGCTCAGAGACTGATAATATAAATTTGGAAAAAGAAGGTAATTGATAAATTCTTTGATTTTTTAATCCAAAAGTTGAGGGGAAGTCATTTTTCATTTTTTTTTAATTTTTTACTTGGACTTAAAATTTTCTCCTCCATTACATAGTTTGGTTAAGCTTCTTGTCATGCAAGATAACAAGATGATCTTTTTATATCCTGACATCTTGTCACTGAAATAATGAATCATCTTAGTGGTGAGCTCTCAGAAACAGGTTCTGGAAATTATCAAAGGGTTCAACTTTTCTTTTGGCATTTAAAAAAGCTGAAAATCCATTTAATGTGTCATCTATTCTTTTGTCAGGAATAGTAAAATATAGAGTCTAATCCTAAACACAGATGAATGGTTTTCTATGTTTTCTATCTATAAAGAATGAGGATAAGATGCATTATTTTAATTTCACTAAAAAAATAATTATACCCAATATGTTTTCTTCAAATATCTTTAAAGGTGTATTAAAGTCAGTTTTTGTCCTCAAAAACGTGTGTATTATAAAAGTTATAATATACACTATAGGGGTAAAAAACTTGAAATAATTCTATAATGTCACTATAATGATACTGATATATTCTAAGTTGATATATTCAATATACTGATAAATTCAACTTTAATAAAATGAAATAAAGATAATTTTAGTCACATTAGAAAATTGGAGTGCCAAAAGAGAAATAAAATGACTTTACTAAAATTATAAAAGTAAATAAGTGAAACAATTTTTTTTTCTTCAAAGCCTACAATATGAGTAAGTGAAATGTAACTTTAGAGTCGTCTATATTCAATACATGAAGAAAACAGTCAGATTAATACAACGTTGCATTATTCCATTTCTTGAATAGAGATCTTCTATCTGCTCTCTTCACAATTCTACTTTAAGGCTTCACTATTGTGTAAAGTTTATCCTTAGTTTTGTGGGAACAAAAATATAATGTTCTTGTGTCAGTGAAGAAGCATCTGAAAAGTAAGAAAGATTATGGCCTTAAAGTTATCTGACAAATTATTATTTTAATAAAGGAATTCTCAATGTTACCTTACTAAGGAGATGAGGAGAAATGATCACTCTTGATATTGAAATTTAAAAATAAATGATGAAATCAGAGATCCTTGAAGTGCTGAAAAAATATAACTTTATAGATATATTTTTGACTAGATTTTCAAAATCAAATTGAGGTAACATTATTATCCCTTTGTCCATAACAACTTATTCTTGGTGAAATTATCCTCAGAAGTGAAACATTAGATCTCATCTTACAGTGATATGAAACTTTCCATTAAAGTTCATGTACATTTGAAAGAGGATAAATCTAACATTGAACACTTGTAGTGAAAGCCTTATTTCTGCACATAATAATAAACATTCTAATACAAATAAAGCACCTGTTTAGATGAATATTGGGAAAAAAGCAGCAATAGACTTAAAATTGTGTCAAATTGATCAGCTTATACTTCCTCCATAATTTTAATAAATGATAGCAGGGAACTTTAGTGTAGGTCACTTTAGCTCCCTAAATACAGAAGATTAATCTTGAATTAAAGCAGTCTTGCTTTCCATTATTATAATTTTTATTTGATTTGGTGAACATGGAAAGATCTTTCCTGAAATTTAGGGATATAATTTTCTTCTGGTCAGCATTGAAAATTGATGTCCTTTCTCCAAACCAGACAATTAATATCAGGGGCCAGAGATGTGTATGGTAGAAAATGGAAGAGATTTAACCAATTTCACCACAAAACAGCAGAGTTACTAACCACCAATGATTAGAAGTTTGAGAGAGAAAAAGCAAAATTTAATAAAGAAAAATCTTTAAACATAATCCTGTCAGAAAGTGGAATAAATTACCTCAAGAAATAGTCTTTTGCATAGTTGTGAACTGGGACTTAAGATGTCAGAGTAAAGGATGATCTTCTTGCATAAACCCTCCACATACTCAAATAAGAAAATAAATGCCTCAAAACAAAGTAAAGCAGGAGGAATACAATTCATTGGGATAAGAAGAAAGAGTAGTTCAGGGAACACAACATCTGTGAGAAACAGTTGAACATGAACCTGTCCAAAACATTGATATGGGGCAGAGGGAGCAAAGTGACAGAGTAGGAGAACATTCAGGCCTAAGTCACTCAGCATGAGTAGTGAAGGCAAACAGTACCTGAGACCAAGACCCTTGGAAGCAGAATGCCCAAGGAAGCAAAGGAAGAAACAGGACCAAAACAGCTTAAGACACAAGGCAAAGGTAGGAAAGACAATTCAGGCACAAGAACAATGCACTTTCACACAGTGAAACAGCAGAAGCAATACAGAAGCAGAGCATGGGTGCAGCCTGGCCTACACCACTTGGCAGGGGTACCAGAGCAGAAGTGTGGGGACCAGTTTAACCTACCATACAACAAGTGGAACTGGAAGCATGGGCAGAGGAAGTTATCTGGACCAAACAATTATAATCTTCACCATTTGTTATGTTTTTTTTTTTTCCAAATCAGTAAAGAAAATTTTTGGAGTTCAATATGTATGGCACTAAATAGATAGATTAGTTTGGGTATAATGGTCATTTTTATTATATTGGCTCGTCCTACCCATGAGCAGTTAAATTTTTTTCCAATTTCAAGTCTAGTTTTAGTTGTGTGGAGGCTGTTTTATAGTTGCACTCATATAGTTCCTGTGTTTGTTTCAGCAGATAGATTCCTAAGTGTTTTATGTTGTCTAGGGTGATTTTAATTGGAATTTCTCTTATTCTTGCTGCTGAGATTTGTTGCACTTATATATATACAAATGCTGATGACTTATGTGGGTTTATTTTGTATCCTGCTATTTTGCTAAAGTTGTTGATTATTTTCCCTAGCTATTTTATTGATTCTCTAGGATTCATTAAGTAGACCATCATATCCTCGAAGAGTGACAGCTTGGTCTCCTCATTGCCAATTTTAATACCTTCAATTTCTTTTTCTTCTCTAATTGCTACTGCTAGTGTTTCTAATACAATATTAAATAATAATGGTGATAATGGGCATCCTTGTTTCACTCTTGATCTTATTAAGAATGCATCTAGTTTATCCCCATTGCAGATGATGTTTGTTGATGGATTTAGATATATAATACTTATTATTTTTAGGAAAGACCCTTCTATTCCTATGCTTTCTAGTGTTTTTAATAGGAATGCGTGTTGTATTTTATCAAATGCTTTTTCTGCGTCTATTGAGATAATCATGAGGTTTTTGTTGGTTTGCTTGTTGATATGGTCAATTATGTGGATGATTTTCCTAATAATGAACTATCCTTGCATTCCTGGTATAAATCCTTCTTGGTCATAATGTATGACCCTACTGATCACTTGCTGGAGTCTTTTTGCTAGTATCCTATTTAAGATTTTTGCATCTATATTCATTAGGGAGATTGGTCTATAGTTTTCTTTCTCTGTTTTTGACCTACCTGTCTTTTGAATCAGTACCATATTTGTGTCAAAAAAGGAATGTGGTAGAACTCCCTCTCTGCTTATTTTGTAAAATAGTTTGTATAACATTGGGTTTAGCTGTTCTTTGAATGATTGATAGAATTCACTTGTGAATCATTCAGGCCCTGGGGATTTTTTTCTTAGGGAGTTCTTTGATAGCCTTTTGGATTTCTTTTTCTGATATGGGATAATTTTGGAATATCATTTCTTCTTCTGTTAATCTAGGCAATTTATATTTTTTGTAAATTTTTGTCCATAATACCTATATTGGCATATTTATTGCCATATCATTGGGCAAAATAATTTTTAATGATTGCCTTAATTTCCTCTTCATTGAAGGTAAGATCGCCCTTTTCATTTACGATATTATTAATTTGCTTTTTTTCTTGCCTTTTTTAAATTAGATTGACCAGTAGTTTGTATATTTTGGTTTTTTTCAAAGTACCAGCTTCTACTCTTATTTATTAGTTCAATAGTTCTATCACTTTTGATTTTATTAATTTCTCCCTTAATTTTTAGGAACTCTAATTTGGTTTTCTTCTGGCAGTTTTTAATTTGTTCACTTTCAAGTTTTTTGATTTGCATGTCCAATTCATTGATCTCTGCCCTCCCTATTTATTTTTCTCCATATATCTATTAACTCTAATTTTTCTAAGATTTCATTTACTTCTTTTACCTCTTTCTTATTTATTTTTGATTTGATTAATCTAAATTTGATAGTGTTTGATTCAGGTCTCCCACGAATATAGTTTTACTATCTATTTCCTCCTTTAATTCTCTTGGTTTCTGCATTAGAAAATTTTGTGCTATACCATTTGGTGCATACCTATTGATTAGTGATATTTCCTCATTATCTATACTCCCTTTTATCAGGATGTCTTTACCTTCCCTATCCCTTTTAATCATGTCTATTTATGCTTTGGCTTTATCAGATAACGTGATTGGAACTCCTACCTTCTTTCTATCAGTTGATGCCCAATAAGTCTTATTCCCATGTTTAATTCTGACCTTGTGAGTATCTATCCACCTCATGTATGTTTCTTGAAGGCAATGTATCATAGGGTTTTGGATTCTAATCCACTTTGCTATTTGTCTATGTTTTATGGGTGAGTTCATCCCATTCACATTCAAAGTGATGATTGTCACTTCTGAATTTCCTGGCATATTGATCTCCTCCCCTAATTCTGAGCTTTCTTCATTTGCTATATAACCTTTTTAACCAGTGGTTTACTTTAAATCAGTCCCCCTATTCCCCTCCCTTGATATGCTTCCCTTTCCAACCCCTCCCTTTTTGTTCCCTTATTGTTTTTTTTAGGGTCTGTTAATTTCCCTTCCCCTCTCCTTCTCTCCCTTTTTGTTCTTCCTCCCCCCTAAACCCCTTAATTTCCCCTTTTCCCTTACCCTGTTTGATAAGATAGAATTCAAGATCCCAATGGATCTAGATGCTCTTCCCTCTCAGAGTTGATTTCACTGAGAGTAAGGTTTAAGTCATACCAATTAGCATTGTTTTTCCTCTACTTCTTATAAGAGAATTCTTCCCCTTTCCTTCCCATGTGTATCTTTGTGTGACAAAGATCATTCTATTTAATTTATTTCTATTTCTTCAAGTATATCTTGGTACCATCTTAGATTCCTCCCCTCCTTTTTCCCCCCTTTCTCCATATCATCTTTCCCTATGAGTGATTCTTCTAATTATTCTAATAATGCATACAATTTTTGAGAGTTACACGTAACATTTTCCCCACATATAAATATATATAACTTGATCTAAATGTAGTCCTTTACAAAGAGAGTTTGAAAAAAAACATTTTTTCCTTTTCCATTTCTTTCATATTTACCTTTTCATGTTTCTCTTGCTCTTTGTGTTTGGATATCAAACTTTCCACTGAGCTCTGGTCTTTTCTTTACAAATACTTGGAAATCTTCTATTCTGCTGAATGCTCATACTTTCCCCTGGATGTATATAGTCAGTTTAGATGCATAGGTGATTCTTTGTGGAAGACCCAGTTCTTTTGCTTTTCTGAATATCATATTCCAGGCCTTGCAGTCATTCCGTTTGGAAGCTGCCAGGTCTTGTGTGATCCTGATTGGTGTTCCTTTGTATCTAAATTGTTTCTTTTTGACTTCTTGTAGGATTTTCTCCTTAGCTTGGAATATCTTGAATTTGGCAATTCCATTCCGGGGAGTTATCTTTTGGGGATTTAGTATAGAGGGTGTTCTATGAACTCTTTCAATTTCTATTTTCCCCCTTGTTCTAGAACATCAGGGCAGTTTTCTTGAATAATATCTTGTATTATGATTGTCTCTCCTTCCCTGTTTTCCTGATCTGTCACCTTGTCAGTGAGATATTTTATGTTTTCATCTAATTTCTTAGTCTTTTGACTTTGAGGCTTCAAGCTGTTTCTCCAATTGGGAGTTCTTGTCCCTCAGATTATCATATTCTCTTTGCATTATTTCCTATTTTCTCTGACAGAAGGCCTCCATCTTTTGAAAAACCTTCAATTTAAATTCTTCAGGAGCTTATGGACAATTTCCATTTCTTTTGAAAGGTTTTGGAGCATTTACTTGGGTTTCCTCTTCTGCTATTTCCTCTGTAGTCTGTATTTTTCATCCATAAAAACTATCTAAAGTCAACCCCTTCTTCTTGTTTTTCTTGGTGTTGGGAAGTTGTTCCTGGGCACTCTTTGCCATCTCTATGGTTTTTCCTTCCCTTTCCAGTCAAAAATCTAAGTTAGGAGGACTGGCTTTCTGTGTATGAGTCTAATGATCAAGGCTTTTTGCCTCTGGCAAGTTCTTCATTCTCTGAAGTGGGGCTATCTTCCTGGGGGTCCATGAGGTCTGCCCTTCCCTGCCTGCTGGCATTTCAGGTGTTACTGCTCTCAGGGATAAGTCCTTGTTGGTCTTAGTCAACTCCCAAGACCTATAGGTGCCCCTTGCTCCCTTCAGGGGTGTCCTCCACACACTTGTTGATTATGGCATGCTGGTTCTGAGTGCCCATGTTCTGAGCTCCCCTTGCCCGCTTGCTGGGGTTTGGGGTGTTACTGCTCACAGGGCTAAGTCCTTGGTGGTCTTAGTCATCTTCGAAGACCTGGGGCTGCCCATTGCTCACTCCTGGTGTGCCCCTCCCTCACTCGTTGGTTCTGGCACATGCTGACTTTAACTGGGTGGGAGCTTTTTCATTCCCTTATAGTGTAGAAATGCCCGAATCCCACATACCTTCTGTGTTGCTCCCTACTGTAGAGTCCCTCCATTCTTATGAGGATAGATTTTGGGGGTCTTTTGGGGTCTTCTGTATCATTGGTTCTGAGGAGGGGAAGTGAGCTGCATTTAATCTGCCACCATGCTTATCTGGAAATCCCTCCTTATGACCCTATTTTTAAATAATCCAGTCTAACTTATTTTTTTATCAAATAACCCCTTTCCCCCCCCTTACACTTTTCATACCCTTTGGCCACTTTATCAGTTGGGCCATGTTTTTTATTCTTATGAATAAATAAATTGTAAAGAATTGGAAACTCAGTGGTTGTATTTTAATTAGGAAATGTCAGAACAAATTGGGGCATATGGATGGAGTGGAATACTCTCTTGCCATAAGTAATGAGGAACATTAACATGCAGAGAAAGAACTGTGGGAGTAGCAACACAGAAGAAAAACAAATGCTTGATCACATGGTTTAATGGGAATATGATTGGGGACATAGACTCTAAACAATCATCCTAGTGCAAATATTAATGATATGGAAATAGATCTTGATCAATGGCACATGTAAAACCCAGTGGAATTGCTCACTGTTTATGGAAGGGGGGGGTGAGAGAAAGGGAGGAAAAGAGCATGAATAATGTAACCATGGGGAAATATTCTAAATTAATTCATTAAATAAATAAACAAAAAAAAAGGAATAAGAAACAGCATGAGTTTAGAAAATCCTGAAAAGACATGTATGAACTGATGCAAAGTGAAATGGGCAGAATCAGAAAAATAGTACATACAGAATAAAAATACTGTATGATGATCATTTGTGAAGAATTATTATCAGGAAAAAAGATTTCCATATATTTACAAGGGATATAGGATGAAAAATGTTATCCACAGGCAAAGAAGGAACTGTTGGAATTTTATTATGGATCAAAGCATGTAATCTTTCACTTTATTTCCAGTATGATTTTTTTCTTTTTTTTTTTAGTGTATTTGTCATATCTGTCTTTTGTCATGGCATGGGGAAAATGGAAATATCCATTACATGAAAGCACCAAAATAACCTGTGTCAGATTATTGACCGCCTCAAGGTGAATAAAAGGGAGAGAAAGAATTAAAATTTTTAAAAATGTTGAAATTATTTCTACATGTAAAGAAATGAAAATTTAATAAAAAGTAGTCCTTTTCTCTTATTGAATATTATTTGGTAGAGGTTAGATAATTATGTCAATGATAAGGAAAAGAGAATTTTTAGCTAAGACTATGTTGTCATTAATTATTTCAATTCTCTTCTAATTCTTAGATATCTTTATTCTGAGCACTATATTTTAGAGAAAGTGCTGACCACTTAGAATGGGTCTAATAGTTCTGTGTTTCTCTTTGCACAGGAGGAAGAGCCTGAGGAGACTAGGAAATAGCTTTTTAAACATTGGCTTATGAGGCATACATATTTGTCATTGCTAAAATCTGGTTTCAAGTTAGATCAAACTTCCACCAAAATAACCAAGAAATTCACAAAACACTCAGGAAAGGAATATGCAATCCTTCTATCCTTTTGTAAGATGTACAATGACCAACTGAAAGTGGTGCATTTTAATTTGTCACCTGTTTAACTTTTCACCAGAAGTAACTGGGTATTTGTTTATGTATTTATGCTGCATAGCTGAGACTTCCTAAGAAGGAAAAAAATGATATATGAGATTTAAGAGGGGAACATAAATAAAGAAAAAGTAAAGAAAGGGATTAAAGTCCCTCTATTAAGGATAAAAAAAACAATGTATTCTAGAAATTTAAAGGGTTTAAGAAAGAAATGTATGAAAGTGTTTAATGAAGTAGCAACAAACAACAAATGTTTAAAAAATATGATAGTGATTCTCCTTGTCCACAACCATTTTATCCTAAGAGAATTTCATGACTGCTATATTCCCTTCAAAAATCTTAAACAAAGTGTGTTGGTAACTTGGATCTCACATATGGTACAATTCTGGTTCAATTTAAGATCAGCTATCAAGCGTTGTAGATTTTATTTTATCTGCACCTTGATATTCACCTATTTCTCTGCATTCACAGCATAATCACCCTTTAAATTTTTTAAAAAATTATTTTAATAAATCTTCATAAGTTTTCTGAAGTTATATGATCTGTTTGCCTCCCATCTTCCTCCCCCAACCCTCCTGGAGCTGATGAGCAATTCAATCTGGGTTATACATGTATTATCATGCAAAACATTTCCATCCAGTATTCATTTTTCTAATGAATAATTTTAATAAAACCAAAACACCAAATCATATAACAAATTAATAAGTGATATATCATAGTTTCCATGTGCCTTCCTACTCCAACACTTCTTTCTCTGGAGGTGGATAGCATTCTCTTTCATAAGTCCCTCAGAATTGTCCTGGGTCATTTTTTTTTGCTATTAGTAGCACATTAGTTAGTGTCACATTTGATTATTCCACAGTATTCTGGTTATTGTGTATAATGTACTCCTGATTCTGTTTTTTTTTTTATTTGAATCAGTTCATATAGGTCTTTCCAGCTTTTTTTGAAATCATTCTTCTCATCATTCCTTATCAGCACCATATGCCACAATTTTAGTTTCCAATTTCCCTTTATAATAATCTCTTTGGGATACAACTTAGTGGTGTTACTGGATCAAAAGGTATGCATTATTTTATATCCCTTTAGTCCATTTACCATTTCTTATAGCACAGGAGTATTCCATCAAAATCATATGCCACAACTTATTTAGCCATTTCCCAATTGTTGGGCATCCCCTCAATTTCCAGTTCTGTGACACAAAGAGAGCTCCTATAAATATTTTAGTACAATTTGTCTACCCCTTTTCTCTGATCACGTTAGGACAAAGACCTTAGTGTTATTTATGTGTCAAAGGATATTTTATAACTCTGGGCACAATCCCTTATTGCTCTCCAATGGTTGGATCTATTCACAGTTCATCATTTTTCACATCCTCTCCAACATTTGTTATTTTACCCTTTTATTGTTTTAGCCTATCTGATAGGTGTGAGGTGTTATCTGAGTTGTTTTGATTTATAGTTCTCTAATAAATAAATGATTTGCAACACTTTCTCTTATTTCTATATATAACTTTATTTTTTCATCCAAACCCAAATTCTTATCTTTTAATAATTTATCATTGGAGGAATTAAATTAAATCTATACATTCAATGCCATCCCAGTTAACTTACCAAAAGTTATTTTATTGAAATAGAATCTAATAATAAAATTCATCTGGAAGAAAGGAATTGGAGCAGCTAGGTGGTTTAGTGGATAGAGCCAGGCCTGGAGAGTGGAAGTACTAGGTTAAAATTTGAGTTCTGTCACTTCCTGGCTATATGACCTTGGGCAAGATACTTAAAACTCAATTGCCTTGAACCCTTCTGCCTTGCAAGCAATGCCCAGTATTTATTGTAAGATAGAAGGTAAGGGCTTTTTTCTTAAAGAGATATCAAAGGAATTAATGAAAGAATGTAAAGGAGGTTAGTAGTACCAGATTTTGACCTATATTAAAAGTAATAATTATCAAAACCCACTTGAACTGACTAAGGAATAAAAAAAGAGATTAGTGAAACAGACCAGAAATATAACAGTAATTAAAGATTCTAGTTACCTTGTGTTGGACAAAAGATTTAAGCTTTTGGGATAAGAATTGTCTTATAAGTATGGTAAAAAAATACATATATAAATTACAAAATTAGTAAAAAATTGGAAAGGAGTCTTACAGAAACTAGGTATAGATAAATATCTTATTCTATTTCTGGGATAAGATCTAAATGCAGGGAGAATATAATAAAATTAGAACAGGAAAATTACCTCTAATTTATGGATATATGAATTTATGAAAAAATTAAAAATAGAAAGCTTTGAGATATCAAATGGATTAACTTGATTGAATTTAAAAGGTTTAGTACAAATGAAATTAACATAGCCAAGATTAGAAGAAAAGCAAAAATTTGGGAGGATTAGCAAGTTTTTCCAAAAGAGAATTGGGAAGAAATTAAAAAAAAATTCACCAGGCCTGAAAGTCTCATGACTCTTGAGCAAATGAAGGAAGAATATATAGAAAAATCAAATTGTTTTATAATTTGATGTAATCTGGTACCTGTAAACTTATTTTTAATAATACATACTTGATTTTTTTTAATCTTTGTATTTTTGTGCATTAAACATTCTTCATTAAAACTCAGACTAAGAAGTCCTTTACACACACACACACACACAGACACACACACACACACACACATTTAGAAAACTTGCTGTGGAGTGTGGGATAATTCAGGAATCTTCTTTGTTTTCTGGCCTTTGGTCAATCATCATTGTTGCCATCTTCACATCTTTGTTTTTCTTAGGCTTGAAGGTTTAAATAAATGAATTTCTAGGGAATGGTTAGTTATACATGGGGCAAATGAGAAGAGATCTGGAGGGGCTACCTTTATTTTGAAAGCAAGGAGAGAAGAAAGACCTAAAGGGTCCTTTGAAGGCAATAGCTGACATGCTGCAGATAAGTAATCCATCTGTAAAATTATAGTATGAGATATGTCCATTTTCATAATCTAGGAAAATGCCAATCCTTTGTATGGGTTTCTGTATATGAAAGTTAGCCTCAATGTGTGTGACTGAGAGGCAGAATTTCTTTCTTTCTTTGAAGACTTTCAGGCCAATTACTTCCCCAGATATTAGTGAAAAGTTCCCTTTGGTATTAATAGAGTTTTACAAATCCCCAATTCCCAATGGATCATGTCTATCTCCACTTCCCAGTAGTGTATACCTGAAGTGAAACTTTGAATGCCCAAAACAGTGGCAGAAAAGTTAAATCTCTTTGAGTTGTCAGGTACATCCTGCGGGACCAATGAGTGTTTTACACTCTTCAGTTCAGAAGACACAATGCAATGGGGATTGGCTGTTTCAGGATCCAACTTTATGTCCCTGTGGTAGGTCGTCATCATTTCCCTCAGGCCAGTGACATGGCACATTGTCCATTTGGGTAAGTTAAGTTTTGGATATTGAAATAATAGTGTTTCACTCTTATTCAACATTTCTTTTGAATCCTGGATCATGTTAAAATCTAGCTTGTCAGCATTATCAATGTCTAGTTTTATGGCCATTGTTTGTAGGTCTTGAACTTGTTCAGACAGTTTCCACTCATTACTCATTCTCCTTAAATTTCTCCAAGTTCTTTTGTTCTTTCTTATCCAGCCTAACTAGTTGCTGTTCTTCTCTCCTCCAAAAGACATACATTCTACTATAGTTTGAAACAATAGCCTTTTTCATGATCTGTATATTTGCTTTCTGCTCTTTATATTTCTCTCTCTCTTGTTCCAGGACAATTTCAGTCTCATCTATTTTTCCCATATTCTCAGCAGCTATTTCCAAGGGAAAGACTTGATGTCCCATGTGTTGCAAGACTGGCACAATAGTTGCCACAGACTAGAAGAAGAGTTTCTGTTCTTCTTTGTATTTGTCACAGGTGGTTAGGCTGCTGATCTACTTCAAAAGAGATTCACTAATTCTTGGTGGTTGAGACAGAGTAGAAATCCTGGAACTGGAATTTTTATTAGACCTTTAAAAAGGACTCTTTTGTTTAGATTCTCCCTAATTTCACAGTCTCACTTGACCTCAAAGTTTGCCCACTTTCAAAGAAAGGATTGGGTTTTCCTGTTATTTGTTTGTTTTTTTCACTGCTATAGGCCATGATGAGATTCATGATTAGTATTCACAACTTGGTCCTTCTTCCTTCTTGATAACTGTCTGTTCATGGAAACCCAACATATAGCATTCTCCATAGTAGCTCTTTCAATCCTACTCATTCTTTTCAATCCTTCTATGACTCCTTCTTCCTCCATAACCAACCTTTTCTAAGTTCTGATTATTTCTTATCTGGACTATGCTATAGCCTCTCAAGTAGTATCCCTTTATTTAATTTTGTCCCTTTCCAAAAGACATTCCTTTCTACTGCCAAACTGATATTACTAAAATATGGTAGTGATCAGATATGGTAGTGATTCCTCTGATCAAAAAAATTACAATTGGCTTCCTTTCACAGCTTGGATCAAATATTAACTCCTTTGTTTTTGTATTTAAATCTCAAAAATATAGTTACAACCTGTCTTTCCAGACAAAATAGACATTACTTCTCTTCATTTATTTTGTCTTCCACATTTTAGTTAAACTAGCTGGTTTCCTTAACATCACACATTGAATTCTATGCCTATACATGCTTACTCTCAACCCTACATAAGAATATTTTCTGTATTCCCAATTCTCCAATTATTTGTGTGTCACATCTCAAATAACTTTGTCTTAGTTTTGTACATATTCTATGTAAGAAGAGGGCCAACTCATAGAACTTTAATATGAATGGGCCTCTGCCTGGGCTCTTTCTGGTAGATGTGTGTTCTGGACCCTTGTTTCATATATATATATATTGTTTTGTTAATTTGGAAAAACAATTATTAATCCCTTATTGATTTTGTGCATGGACTTTGTATTGATAATAATTCCTTACTAAAAAAGGAATTGCTCCCTTAAGAATAGTGAGTTCACTTCTCTGTGTGTGTGTCTATCTGTCTGTCTTCGATCTCTGTCTCATTCAAGAAAGAAAATTTTATTTCTTTATTTGGAGATATTAAACATAAGCTCATATATGTTCTCTATTTAGCACAGGGATATTAAAAATAGTAACTTTGACACTAAAAAAGATGATGATTTATTGAAACATAATTTCATTATAATTGATTTGTTCATTAATCCCATTTTATGCATTTAAAAACATTATTGTGTGAAGAACTACCTAGTCTTCATCTGACTTCCAAAGTGGCCCACTACGAAAAACTATGTTAAAAAACCTATGGTTTAAATGATATTCTCTGAAGTTGTTTTTTTTTTTAATCACCAGAGGCATGATGATATTAAGGTACTCCCAGGACTAGACCTATAAATGCTAGAATCAAAATTATCTATGCCTCCAATAAAATGCAGATAATTAAAGAATATTGATGTTTTTATTTGTATTACCTGTTCCTATGCCACTGCCTAGAACATGGTAGGCACTCAAGAAATAGAAGAGAAATCCAAAGATTATTCAAAGGATTCCTTCAGGAGGGAGATTATTTGTATCTTCACATATTTGCTGAGATCTTATCACCTTTCATGTTCCATTCATGTTTGTCTGGCTATACTCCACTATCTAGGGAGGTTCTATAGTCTCCTGGGAACCAAGAAAAGAAAGATATTAAGACTCCTCTTAGTCTTTTAAAGGAATCCAGGTCCCACCTATACCCAAATTATACCTCTTACTATATTTTCTTTCCCACCCCTCATGTCTCAGCTATTTTTATTGGCTATCTCAGACTTAGATTTAGATGAAGTTGAATCTCTGCTGAGAATAAGGGGACCTCTCCTGAGACCTGATATTATAGTAGGGTCAGTGGTAGGCCACTTCTTTCCCATCCCCACCATCCTTGTAGGCCTTGGGTGGACTAATCCCAAGTATTTTCCATTATGTTTTATAAATGTCTTTTATATGACTCATATAACTAAAACTGAATCAAAGTGATTGTTTCTCTCAAAAAATGTTTGATAATTGATTTTGTCATTATGTTTATGAATATGAAAATGCAGCTCAGGTCATTGGAGATCCCTTAAAGATCAGAAAAATAAAACCAAAAGAGCTTCCCTGGGCCTTCAAAATGGAACTGCAGACAATATAAATATTAATAGTCTCTCAATGTTGACTGTTTTATATCATGGAGGCCAGTCTACATGCTTTCATGTCTCTAAATCAAACTAGATGATTTAGAGATCTCTTCACAGACTTGTTCTTTCAATCTGGAAATGAGATTCAATTCCCCTTCTTTTCTGATTTTTACTGCTTCAGGAAACAATTTGGATTCACAAATTTCACTCAGTTTATTCATGATAGTAACTGTCCTCTCTGCTATAGAATACTGTTAACTCTGAGAGAACTTTCAATATTGTTTCCTTGTAATGTATGGTAAGTATAGTGTTTTGTGGATCTCAACTTAAATTGGCATAGAACATAGGAGAATATTACTGAATTACTTTATTCTTCTTGGATGATGTTTATCTTTATTTACATGTGCTCATACTGCACAAGTTAAAGGACAAAAGAGATCAATGGATAGAGCAGTTCAGTCAAAATCAACCTTTTGTCTGAGTGAATAACAGACTTACTTGGCAATCTGGTGAAATCCATGGACCCTTTTTCAGAATGTTTTTAAATACATAAAACAAAATCCACAGTATTGCAAAGAATGCCAGTTTTGTTGATGTTGATTTTCAAAGTATTTATCAAGAAGAAACCCAAAATAATCTCAAAGTCCACAGTTTGAGAACTCATGAAAGTCTGATATCTAAGGTTTCTTTGAAATATGAATCAGCAATTAGGTTATCATTACATCATGTTACATTTTGTTATCCCCAGACCCCATTCCCACTTTTCATAGGATTTGAAGAAATAGAGCAGAGTAATAGAAAATTCATTCAAAATTAATTATTTAAAGAAGAATGAATTTTATAAAAGGTAGTATATATTAGTAGATAAAGGACCAAGTTTGCAGTCAAGAGGAAAAAGACTCAAGTCCTGTCTCTTGATGACCATGGAAAAGTCACTTGTTTTCTCATTATAATTATCAACTTTATTATTTTGGGGGGGGAACACATTCCAGACAGGGAGAGCTCTGATCATTGGGAAATTTTTGTTTCCTCCTGATGTGAGGTCTTAATTTGTCTCTTTGCAGCTCCAATTTATAGTTATATATACATATATATATAGTTATATACACACACACACACACATATATATATATATATATATATTTATATACCATTTATATACCATTCTAACACTTGCAGTTCTAGACAAGTTGCCTATCTGAATCTATGGAGAAGTTTCAAAATAGGAATTGATTACAAGAAGACACAGGTAAACTACATTACACACACACACACACTCACACACATATACACATACATACATTCACATGCACACACACTCAAAAAAATTAATAGAAATTCTCCTGCTGCTTCCTTTAGCAATGTAGAAATCTACAAATCTTGTTATATGATATCCTTCATTTTTTCAGTATACAAATTCCCAAGGTGAACTGATGTAGCCATCAATAAATTGAAAAGCTGTGAATTTATTCTTTATCTGTCAGCTAACTTGCCTTCTAAAGTTTTCCTAGGGCATCTATAATATACTGTGAAAAAACAAGCTAAAAGAGGAATTTTATGTTAGCTAGAAATAATTTTCTTCTACATTTAAAGCAATTGATCTTGAGTATGAGAGAAAAATGACTTGCTTTAAGAGAGTATCTGTGTTTTATATTAATGAATTGATCCCTAGTATTATACCACATGCTGTTTTAATCTCCAGTTTACCTAAAGTTAAGTACCTCTTAATCTGTAATGATTCAATTTCTTTGAGAAACTTGCACCCACATTCAAGTGTGACATAGTGAGCAAGGGCTTCATTGATTACTCATAAACTTGATAAGATAAATTCTTAAAATCACAGTGAATAGTAGACTTTATAATGCATATTACTCAATTTAATTCATTAAAATATTAATCAGTGTTTGGCTCTAGTGATATACATGTAGAAATCAAAGAGCTTCTGTTCTCCAAGAGCTAACATTCTATTGATTAGCACACAATGTAAAAGATAATTTACAAAAAAAAAGTAATTTGAAGAAAAAGAGTGCATTACAAGTTGAAATATGTGGGAAGGAGAGTGTTCCTGGAAAGAAAGAGCTGATGGAGGTCGCACCTGAGTTATGTACTTTGTACACTCTAAACACAAAGGGGAATAAAGGGGAATAAGCATTTATATAGTGCCTACTATATGACTGAAATTGTTCTAAATTATTTACAGATATTATATTATATTATGCTCACAATATCCCTACAAGGTAGGAGTCATTATTATTATTCACATTATACTACTAAATCATCTTCCATTTTTATTTCATATTGCAGTATGGCATGAGGTTGTTATGCTTAATTTCTGTCATTTTTTCAGCTTTTCCAACATTTTTTGAATAATAGGTTCTTCCATAAACTTAGATATACTTGTTTATTAAACATTAGGTGGGGTATAATATGCTTATATGAACAAAAATGTGTCAAAGTATCCCAGCATCTTGGGGTTGTTAGAATGTAGTATTGTTGAGAGGAGAGATTGTTTTGATGTTCATATTATCTTTTTTTTTTAAAACCCTTACCTTCCATCTTGGAGTCAATACTGTGTATTGGCTCCAAGGCAGAAGAGTGGTAAGGGCTAGGCAATAGGGGTCAAGTGACTTGCCCAGGGTCACACAGCTGGGAAGTGTCTGAGGCCATATTTGAACCTAGGACCTCCCATCTCTAGGCCTGGCTCTCAAACCACTGAGCTACCCAGCTGCCCCCTGTTCATATTATCTTGCCCAATGCCTAGCACATAGTAACTGTATAATAAATGCTTATTAAATGTTTTGTCGATCTAGTCCAAGTCAGATAAAAATAAATTGTATTATACTTTATAATACCCCTGAGAAGTGATCATCAAATTTCCATTTGGATATTTCCAGTGAAGGGAAACCAATGCTGCCTGAGCCACTACAGTGCACTTTATTATAGATCAAGTAGATGAGTATTCATCAAGCTCCTATTATGTGCCATATAATGTGTTAAGTAGTGGAGATAAAAAGAAACTGAAAGGGGGCAGCTTGGTGGCTCACTAGATTGAGAGCCAGTCCTATAGACAGGAGGTCTTAGGTTCAAATCTGGCCTACGACACTTCCCAGCTAGGTGACTCTGGGCAAGTCACTTAACCCTCACTGCCTAGCCCTTACCACTCTTCTGCCTTGAAACCAATACACAATATTGATTCCAAGATAGAAGTTAAGGGTTTAAAAAAAAGATACAGCCAAATTTTTTTTTACCATTTAATTGGAGGAAACAACTATGTATGAATAAGATAGATAGAAAAATCTGAAAGATACACCTACTGCCATCTTTATTTTTAATGACCAGTCTCTTCCACATGATAGCCTTAAAATATTTTAAAGGCACATTTTATGTTTCCCCCAAGTCTCCTTTTAGTTCCTATATCATATTCTTTAGTTCCTTTACCTTCGTGATAATTTTCATGTAGATTTAATATACTTTGTCAAATTATTTCATGAAAAGCATCTTACCTAATAAATTAGTACTTTAGAGATAGACTTTTATGATTGTGATCTTGCTTTTAATGATATAATGTCACTTTCTTGTAGAAATTCATAAGTACTTTGAAAACTATGTCCTTTTCTAAATATAGTTTAAAATTTTGCTAAGGATAAATATGAAACTTTTATATAACTTTTTGACTCATCATTACTTTTTTAAAGATTACTCATAGTAAATCTCAACAAATATATTCCTTAGTTCCTTTAATATCATACATATACATTGTCTGTGCTTGAAGCTTAAATTATCAAGGTGCTTTTTATTATGACCTCATTTATCTTTATATATAAGTATTTATCAACCATATTTAAACGTATCATATTCCATGATCATTTTGCTATATTATTGCCCTACAAAATAGTCCCCTTAGGTGTTCTTAGTCTTAATCATCATCCACCGCTTTTCCAGTCTTGACTATAATATTACTACATTTAATTGTAATTTTTCTATATTAATAATACTCATAATTGCCTAACTTTACTTCAGTCTAATTTAATTCACCTAATTTAAGAGAGGGAAAGAATCTCAACAAACATTAAGTCCAAAACATACACAATAGAATAACCATTTTTAACAAATGCAATAAATACATATTCTGCTTAAAGAACCAGTAGGGGAAACTCTTACCTCCGCAAATAACACATTCCACTAAAGGAGAGTCCTAATTGCTAGGAAGATTTTCTTGGTATTAAGGTAGATGAGGTAGAGGATAGAACATTGAAAATGGAGTAAAAAAATTGAGTTCAAATATGATCCTATGTAAACTACTTGACTTATTTTTGCCTCAGTTGCTTAATTTGTTAAAAAAAGGGGAAAATAATAACATTCCCTCTGAGGACTCTTGTGATGATAAAATGAGATGATTGTGAAGTACTTTTCAAACCTTAAAAATTTATCGGATGGCTAGTTATTATTATAAATTACCCAATTTGCAATTTCCATTCTTTTTTCTTGTTTCTGCCTTCTGGGCCAAATTAAAAAACATAAAATTTCCCTCATTAGTAAAATCTGTGAAATGCTTGAACATAACTATCACATCTCCTCACAGTTCTCTGTTTTCCTGGTTAAATTTGTCCAACTTCCTTAGTTGATTGACATATGTTAAAACTTAGGGAATCTCACTGTCCTGATTGTTTTTTTTTTGGCTATTCTCCAATTTACCATTGTATTTAAACTCTTGTTGCAAAAATTGAACGTAATCCTCAAGATGATGCCTCCAATCTAGCTTTAACCCTATCTTCATCTTAACCTTGGTAGATAAAGTAGATAAAGAAAGCCATCTAAAGCAAATACCTCAATTTACTTCCTTTGTACTTTCTACTAAGTCTCTGCCATCTGGTTCCTGACTTCTTCAATAAATTAAATCTGTACTTAACACAGTCACTGATAACCTTTTAATTGGAAAATTAAGTGATCTTTTTCTTAATTCATATCCTTCTTTATCTTTCTATAGCTGTTGATGCTTTTGATCTCCGTCTCCTCCTAAATATTTTCTCCTTTGTCATCATAAAAATGTTTCTCTCCTGAAATCTCCTATATAAGGTTTTACCTATCATCTTCTTGTCTTTTTTCTCTATAAAAGGGGGTTTCATCAGTTATTAGGGTTTTGACTTAATTATTACCTTTGTATACATGATTCAAGAAACTATAATCTCTCTGTCTTTCAACCTGGCTATGTGGTTTTATTTTTCAATAATTTTTCAATTATGCCTGATACTTTCTGACTTCCTTTAGAATTTTCCTGAAAAATATCCAAGAGTGGTTTGCTATTTCCTATTCTAGCTCATTTTATATTTGAGGAAACTGTGGCAAATAGGGTTAAGTAAATTGCCAATGGTAATACAGCTAATAACTAAAGCTAGATGTGAACTTGGGAATATGAGACTTCCTGACTCTAAGTTCATCACTAGGCATTTTGCCACCAATCTGACTC
This sequence comes from Monodelphis domestica, assembly GCF_027887165.1. Classification (NCBI taxonomy): domain Eukaryota; kingdom Metazoa; phylum Chordata; class Mammalia; order Didelphimorphia; family Didelphidae; genus Monodelphis; species Monodelphis domestica. The sequence goes on along the minus strand of NC_077234.1, from coordinate 145,249,960 downwards.
ATATCTATGTAAACAGAGATGTATGTGGTGTGTGTCTATATTAATCCAAATATAGGACACACATTATATATATATATATGCATATATATATATATATATTTATAATTCTACCCTTAGGTGAAAATTATATCTATATCTACACATACCTATTCTTACTGGTATGCAGAATTTATTTATTTCTGAAGGAAGGGGGAAAGTGAATATTAATCAATGAATCATTCAACAAATATTTATTCAATTCCATGTGTGCCAGTATTATGTTAAGTTCTACATCTTGGAGAAATGAAGTTTTGTAAACTAATTGTCAGGAAGTCTTAATTTAGAGCGACACATTTATCAAGAATGGAAAAGAGGGAGCCAAAAGTACTTGCTTCCAAAGTTCTTTGTAAATATTATGTGAACTCATCCACTGGAACCAAAAACTGGAAGGGAGAAGATGAAGGTTTATAGATAGAAAAAAAATGCCAATCAGTGTTAACTATAATCCATTTGGTCAATAAGAGAAGAATAATACCACTGTCTTGCAGAAGCTGGATGAAAGCTATCATACCCTATGTCAGAAACAATGTCATAGATCAATTCAGTATTGTTCTAGGAATTACTCCAATAGTAATCAAGGGAATGAATGTAAGAGTGAATGAAGAATGTGTTGGCACTGAAGCAAAGCTACATTCTGGTTGAATGCATCCCATTCTTTCTATGTATTTTTATTTACAGATTTTTGCTAGAGTCACATTATTAAATAAATTGTATATAAAAGTAAATTTAAGGATTCTTTCACATTAAAAAATGTTTTAGTCAAAGTGAATCCTGGGCTCAGAAAACTATCCTTACCCTAATATTTTACCAATTTTTCCTAATATTAATTGAAATTAAAATATTTAAAAGCAAAATATTCATACTTCTTAAACTATTACTTAAATTGACACAGCCAGTATATGTATCTGATGAAATTTAATTATAAATTTGTTTTCAGTGTACCTGATAAATTAATTGAACTAAACAATTTATTTCTGTCCAGGAATACATGATGGCATTCCAATTAATTTATATCAGTCAAATTATTTTTGACTACAAAACACATGGCATAGAGTACTACTATAAACATCATTCCCCCAGATAATAGAGAGCCCCCTGTCAAGATAATGTGGGCACAATTACCCCAGATTCTCTGAGCAGCAGGAAATGTAAATTGCCCAGCATGAAAGGAGATTGATTTGACTTTGAGATCTATGGAGTAAATTGCCATCAAGTTAGAAGGTATCAGAAGGAAAATAACGTGAAAGTTTGTAACAAAAATACTTAAGTTACCAAATTATGAAATGTCTGGATGTAGAAATATTGGTTATATTATTTGAACATGAATAAATGAAATAGTAGTGAAGATATTTATAAGAGAAGGATATATGATACCCAGATAAGCTAAAAGAGTCCAGACCTTTATGAATAAATATTGTAAATATAAAGGAAAATGAATCAAGGCATGATTCACTCCCTGATATCTTATTCTTTCAGGTTCATTCAATCTGTAAGGGCCCTAATCCAAAACTGTTATCCCATGTCTTCATTACTCTGGACACTCCCCTTCTTTTTTTGTGAATTTAGTACTGTTCTCATAATCTTTCTCTACTGTTCTAATACCATGTGGCTTCAACATACATAGTGATACTGCCTCAAACTTTCTTGGTTCAGATTTCCTCAGCCTACTCATTCCACATGACCTACTTCTTCACTCTAGTTTTGATACGCATGAATGTTGCTATACACTTTATCTTGCCATATCCACAAATACACTAATTTCCATTTTCCCCAACTCTGAATGCCATAAAATATATTCTCATTATAGCTCTTCTTTTGCCTTGCAAATACAAACCTTATTTTTCTTAAATATATAATCAAATACCTGCAACCCCTCAGCATCTCAGTTTTCTCAACCTACTAGCTATGTTCTCCTCCTTTAATCATCTTAACACTTTTGATTAAATTTAACATTTTGCTGTCCTAATCTTTTAAATCCAATGATCTTTTCTTGTATCACCAGTCTTTCCTTTCAAACCTCAGCCTTTTATCACTGACACCATATGCTGCCTTTTCAAGAAGACACATGCTGTTGAACAAAGCTGAATAAAATCGTGAAATCTATTGTCTCAGTCTATTACAATTTTGTGTTAAATAACCTCAATTGGGCTTTCATTGAGGCAAGTCCATTGCTTACATTTTCCTGATGAAGTCAGTCTACCCTTCATCAAAACAACTCCTCAAAATGCTTTCAAGTATCCACCAGTCATCTATTGTTCTTCCTCTATCTAATATTCTCTGCTCAGAAGTTTGCATCAAATTTTGTTGAAAAATAATTGAGGCCATTCACCAAGAGGTGCCTCTTCATCCCTCCTTATTTCATATAACTCTGATTCGTTATGCAAACATCTTTTCTTTCTTTCTTGTCTCATATGTGAATTTTAAATCCCCTACCTCACCACAATTACAATTAGTATAATCATCAGTGGATATGTCAGATATTTTACATCTTATTTTATGTATTTTACATATTCTGTCATTCTGTTATTTTCTTGTTGTTTACTTAGTAATCAGTAGGTATTTTATTTATTCAGTCATATTGTTGTTTTATTGATCTTTTGCTTAGTAAATAATCAGTTCTTTCTGCTAACTTACCCTCTATGCAAGTTCTGCCTAAAAGGCCTTTGTAGCATTGATAATTTACATGTAAATATTACATTCTGCACACCCATGTATTACATGGGTTTTACACTATGTATACTGATTTTACTTCTATTTGTGAGCACAGGGATAAGGAATATATCTATTTCTCTATATCTATCTATCTATCTAGTTATATTTCTATACCTATACCTATACCTATACCTATACCTATACCTATACCTATACCTATACCTATACCTATATCTATATCTATATCTATATCTATATCTATATCTATATCTATATCTATATCTATATCTATCTATATCCCCAAAAATTATTTGGGCTAAATCACTATTTACTGTATCTCTAGCATAAGTATTTCTGTATCTCTAGCTTAAGTATTTCTTTAGCATAAATTTATGCTAAAGAACAGGACTACTCTCAGGGTTAGAGGTCTCCAGTTACCATCCAGAGTTTAATTTTTTGTGAGACTGGCCCTCTCTCAATAAACCTATTTGTTTTTGGAGACTGTGTTTTATTTTTGGTATCTCAGTTTTTAAATTTTTGCTACTGTTAAGGGTAAATTTTTGGGTTGAGACTGAATATATTATTTAGTGGTCATGAGGGATTTAAATTCTAATTCCCAATGAAATACTCAAGTCAGAATGGAATTTTATGGTGGTTTATTTACTATAGAAGGAAGAAATTAAGAAGAAGGAGTAAGAGGGAAAGGGATAAAGATCTACTCTGACCTGGCCTGAGGCAGGGAGAGTTCAAGGCCTCTTAGCCAAGGGGCCTTCCCAGAAGATTAAATCTAACTCGGCTTCTAGCTAGGAGGCCTCCTCCAAGATGAGGGGCCTCCTTGGAGGCTGGTACCTTCAGAAGGGTCAAGGGAAAGGGGATTCAGCCTTAACATCACCACATGGTCACTTAATGGAAACAGTCTCTCAAGACCCACATTTCAGAACTTCTCCAATCAAGTGTTACCACCCAAGTCTGCAAAAACTGCAAAAGCCCCTCGCACAGGAAGCAATAAGAAATATTAAGGCAGTTCTTTACATTACTTCCTGTGATTCACATATACCAACGGTGGCTTAAAATTGACTTAGGACAATCCAGGGGGTCAGTCAGTCATCTACAATTCATCACTTGATAGCACACACAAGTCACAGACCATCCTCCCCCACACTTAATCCTTAAGTGGGGAGTGTATAAATTCCTGGTTGCTAAAATTCTAAAGACTAAGCAGGGTGGAGTAAATCTAAAATTCACATTACATATATGAAAAACTAGCCTATCACCTTTCTCCCCCCAAAAAAAATTCTATATGCATAAATAATCATATTCTATCCAACCACTTCCATTAGATTTCTCCATCAAATCATTTTCATTCTCTCACTTATTATCTCTTTCTGTCTCTATCTCTCTGTTCCATAGCTGTTTCTCTACTGCCTAAAATATATATTCTTTTCTGCCCATCACTAAAATCCTTCAATATTTTCCTTCCTCTTTCCTTCTATTTTTAACTTCATTGTGCCATACTTCCATTTAATTTTTTCTCACTCTCTCAACACTATAATCTGAATTCAATTGAAACTGCTTCTCCAAAGTTATTAAAGAAAGTTTACTCATCAAATTTATTGACCTTTCATCAGTTTTCATCTTTCTTGACATTTCAGTTCTTCCTGTTCATCATCTTTTTTAAACACTTTCTTGTTTTTAGTGTGTGTGCACACACATGCTCTCATGACATTTTTATTAGATTCCACTTGATGATTTAAATATTTCTCATAAATTCAATTATAATTGTTATGCTGATGAGTCTCAAAAATACTTATTCAACCTTAACCACTCTGTTGAATTGTAGTCTTGCAACTAAGAAATTCCTCTTGAATATCCCCAGTTAGATTTCCCACAGATTTTAAATCAACAATTCAAAATAGAATTAATTTTTGCCCAACTCCTATCTTTTCCCTAACTTTATTTTTATTACTGTAGAGATAGCCACCATCCTATTATTAATTCAATCTTACAATATAAGGGTCATTCTTTACTCTTTCTTTCATCCTTTTCTATCCCCTTATATGCAAACTATTGTCAAAGTCTATTATATTCTTATCATCTTATGAATCTTGGGAGTCAAGATAATGGAACTGAAGTAACAAATTATCTTAACTTTCCCAACATTCCCCTCAAAACAACTTAAAAATTCTTAAATGATGGGGTCAAAAAAGATCAGAATAGACATTTTCCCATTACAAACCAAGTTAAGCCATAGGCAAGAGAGGTCAGTGATACCAGAATGTGCTTAAGCCAGAAATTATAGCTGCAACAGAAGTAGTTTTTGGTGTTATCCTCCCAGAAATGACAAGGAGGAAAAAAATCTGGTCAGAAAGAGATTGGAGGGGATTCTTTGCTTACACTGGTTGCATTGCTCAATTGCATTACTCATATAGAGTTTGGGGTTGAATTCCTAGGCAGAGAGAAACACTATTTTTACAGCTCCAGGCCTGATAGAAGCACTAGTTCCTGTGACTGCAGGAGAACAAGGGTTCCAGTCACAGCTTCAGAATCACAAGAACTGCTAACAATTGTGGCTCCATGGGACTGAGATACTTTGCTGGGTAAAGACCAGAGCACAGGCCTAGGAGAACAGTCACCATACCTTTTCTTGGATCAGATCACTTGTCAAGTGACTCAAAAACTTACTTATTTGCTGCCATCCCAAACTTCTAAAATACATTTTATAGAATTAAAGAAAAAATAGAAACAAAATTCAAGGTTAAGCATATGGAGGCATTTAATAAAAAATAAATATGAAGAAAGGTAGCCTACCAGTAACAAATCTCAGACTATAAAGCAGTAATCATGAAAACAATAAATTGCTAATTAACAAATAAAATGGTATATCATCGGAATATATTAAATAATGAATGCCTCTTATTGAATGAAATAGTAATTTAGTGTTTGATAACTCCAAAGATCCAAGCTTTTGAAAAAAGGGCTCACTATTTGAAAAAAAAACACAACAAAAATTGACAACAAGAAAACTGGAAAACAATATTGAAGAAACAAGGTATAAACCAACATTTTATAATATATACCTGGATAAAGTAATTATATATAAATGATTTAGATATAAGCATATTAGAAATGCATGAAAATTTTATCTGTCAGGTATATGAATAAGGGAAAAATTATGACAAAACAAGAAGTTATGGGAAATAATTCAAAACAATTGTAAAGTACCTTTTTACATCTATAAAATTGACCAATATAACAGAAAAGGAAAATAACAAAAGCTAGAGGCCAAGTGGAAAAATCGAAAAACTAATGTACTATTGATAGAATAGTTGAGAATTGGTCCAACAATTCTAGAGAACAATTAGGAACTATTTAAATATGGTTATTAAACTCATATAACCTTTGACTCAGCAATACTTGTGAAAGTTTATATTCCAAAGAGATCAATGAAAAAGGAAAAAAGCCATATATTAACAAGAATATTTAAAGCAGCTCTGTTTGTTATGGCAAAGAATTTAAACTGACAGTACACCCATAAATTGGGGAATGGCTAAACAAGTTGCCATATATGATTGTGATGAAACACTACTGCATTATAAGAAATGACAAGCAGAATGGTTTTAGAAAAACCAGAAATACTTATATGAAATGATGCAAATTGAAGTGTGTGTAACCAAAATAATATTATATGCAGTGACAGTAATATTGTATAATGATCAACTGTGAAAGACTTAGATATTCTGATTATTATAGCCATGTAAGACATTTTTCGTAGGATCAATGAAGAAAAATGCTATCTATATCTGTGGAGAGAACTCATGGACCCTGATTAACCAATGAAGCATATTCTTTTAAACTTGATTTTTCTTGCTTTTTTTCCAATAAGGCTACTATGGACATATATTTTGAAGAAAATTTAAATATAAAAATAATCTGTCATATAATCTCCTTTTCTCCTCTGATATTGTCACCACCCTTGTTCAGGCCAGCTCTATTTCATGCCTGAACTATTTCAGTAGCTAGCTGGTTGGTCTGTCTGCCATACAGCTATTTCCACTTTTCCACCCTCTACTTAGCTGCCAAATGATGTTTCTGAAGTACATTCTAAGAATATCCTACTGCCTAATAAATTCCATTGGATCCCTCTCACTGGATCAAATATAAAATCCTCTTGTATTCAAAGCAATTCAAAATATATCTTCCCCTAAGTTTCCAATCTTCTGACACTTTATACCACTTCTCCCATGTACTTTCAACTTTAGGTACACTGGCCACTAGCCATTCCTCAAAGAAGACATCCACCTCCTAATTTAAGGTATTTCCACTGAATTTCCCCCCAAACATGGAATATTTTCCTTCATCAGATCTACTTCAAGGCTACTCTGGTTTCCTTCAAATTGCAAATAAAATTCTACCTAATATAGTTAGTGAAACTTCCTTTAATTCTACTGTCTTACTCTTTACTGATTAATTCAGGGTTTGTCTATATTTAGCTTTAATTTATATAACTGTTTGCTTATTGTAACCCATTAAATTGTGAGTTCCTTGAAAGTTAGGACTATATTTTACTTTCTTTTAAAGTATCCCTAGTACTTAACATTTTGTGGAGCATAGTTTGTACTTAATAAATACTTATTGACTGACATGTTGAGACACTGGAACCTATTGATTCCCAAGAAAGAATTTATGTTCCTGAATGATTAAAAAAAAGAATTGTGAAAGGGCAGGGGGAACCAAGATGGCTAAGAAGGCACACAGACCCCACCTCCATCCCTCTGCCCTGATTACTATCAAAGATTGTGATATGGCCCTGAAAGAATTCTGGAGCGGGGGTAAAACAACCATTCAGAAGGAGATTACAGGAGCCCCCTTATTGTCTTAGCGCACAAGCCTCTTGTCCAATTTTATTTATTGAGTCAGGCCCATTGAAGTTCCATGTTATTGTACTGCTTCACAATATCTGTGTGAAGACACACCAACATCTGGGGACCCTAAATAAGAGGGACAATGGTCACAGTTCAAAGGGAGGGAAAGTGCTTGTAATTACTCAGAGACCAAAGCATGGGCTGGAAGAATATTAAAAGCATATTTCTTTACATCATACCACCTTGGAAGAGTCAAAAGATTATAGATCTCTAGAGCTAATGCTGAAGGGAGCTGCAAAAAGAACCCAAAGTTGGAACAGTGCTCCATTCACCACAATTACAGAGCACAACTATAAGTTAAAAGAAAAGAAAGGCTGGAAAATGAGTAAAGAACAACAACAAAAGAAACTCAATAGATAAACTAGTTTTGGTGACACGGAAAAAAACCCACTAACTGAAAAGAAGATAACAAAAGTTAATACTGCTATATAAAAGAGTCTAAGAAAAACACAAATTGGTCTCAAGTGAAAAAAATAATTAATGGAGTAGCTCAAAGAGGATCTTAGAAATCAAATAAGAGAGGTAGAAGAAAATTGGGAAATAAAATGAGAGTAAAACAGGAACATAATGAAAAAAAGTGTCAATAGTTTAGTAAAGGAGGCATGAAAAGGAATGAAGAAAAAATCTTAAAAAATAAGTCAATTGATAAAATAAACATAAAAATCCCTTCAAGAGAAGTGTTTTTATAAAGCCGAATTGGGCAACTAGAAAAAGAAGCACATTATTTCATCTTTTTTGTTATAAACTATAAGCACACATAATTAGGAAAAAGAGGTACAAAAATTCTCTGAGGAAAAATGTTTTCTTAAAAAGTAGATTTGATCAAATAGAAAATAAGGTGCAAAAGCCCACTCAAGAAAACCATGTCTTAAAAATTAGACACATTACAATCATCATAACAATCTGATATTGACTAAAGATATAGAATGGTAGAAAAATGGAGCATATTAGGCACACTCTATACAAGGATAAATGACAACAATCTAGTGTTTAATAAACCCAAAGATTCCAGTTTTTGGAATGATAACTCACTCTAACAAAAACTTCTCAGAAAATTAGAAAAGAGTATGGCAGAACCTAGGTATAGATCAATATTTCACAAAGATACAGTCAAAAAGGATGTTTGATTGATATATATATATACATATAAAATAATATCATAACTAAATTATTAGAGCACAGAATAGTTTACCTGGAAGATCTTTGAAGAAGGGAATTTTATAGAAAAATAGAATTTTAAGATGAAAATGAATAATTCTGATTAATTTAAATTAAAAAGCTTTTGTACAATCAAAACTAATCTAACCAAGATTAAAAGGGAAGCATCAAACTGGGATTTTTAATAACATGTCTTTGATAAAGGTATAATTTCTCAAATTTATAAGTAACTCAGTTAAATTTATAAGAATACAAGTGATTCTATTACTAACTGATAGACAAAGAATGTTAAGAAGCAATTTTCAGATGAAGAAATTAAAGCCATCAATAATCTTATGTGAAAAATGTTCTAAATCACTCTTGATTAGAGAAATGCAAATTAAAACAACAAATGAGGTACCATATCACACCTATCAGACCAGCCAATATGGCAGTAAAGGAAACTGGTAAATGTTTGAAGGGATGTGATAAAATTGAGACATTCATGCATTGTTGGTGGAGCTCTGAACTGATCCAACCATTTTGGAAGACAATTTGGAAATATACCTCAAGGGCTATAAAACATTATATACCCTATGATCTGGTAATGTAACTACTGAGGTTATTTTTCCAAAGAGATAAAAAAGGGGGATAGAAAGGACCTACTTGTACAAAAACATAACTATTATTTTTTGTGGTGGCAAAAAACTGGAAAACTGAGATGTCCTTCAATTGGGGATGAAAACATTGTGGTAGATGTTGGTACTGGAATACTATTGTGCTATGAGAAATGATGAACAATATGACTTCAGAAAACGCTGGAAAGATCTGTGGGAACTAATGCAGAGCAAAATGAGCAGAATTAGGAGAACATTGTGCACAATAGCAGCAATATTGGATGATGATTACTTGTAAAAAACTTGACTACTTTTAGCAATGCAATGATATTGGACAATCTAGAAAGACTTAGAAAAGGAATTGCTATCCACCTTCAGAGAAAGACCTGTTGGAGTCATCTTTCACATTGATGTATCCTTTTTTTTAATTTTGGGATTTGTGTTTTGTATGAATTTGCTATTACAACAATGACCACTATGGAAGTGTGTCTTGTATGACAATAAAAAAAGAAGAAAACAATAAAAAAATTACAACTGGGTAAGTGAAAACTAATAAATCAGATGAAAATAAAAAGAAAGTCCAAATCATCTACTGATAGAGATACCAAAAACTGAGTTCTATGTTTCCCACTTCCATGAGCTAATAATGCAAGCTATCAAAAAAGAAGTAATTTGAATTTTGTAGATCTACAGGACAAATAACACAGGATTTAGAAACTTCTAAATTAGAGTCAAAGGACTTGGGATATTATATTTCATAAGACAAAGGAACTAGAACTTTGACCAAGAATTACCAGCAATAATATTTCAGGGGTAAAATGAGTACTCAACAAAACAGAGGACTTTCAAAAATTCATAATGAAAATACCAGTGCTGAATGGAAAATTTGAATCTCAAATAAAAGACTCAAGAGAATCCTAAAATGGTAAGCAGAAAAGAAGATTCAAAAGACATTTAATAAAGGTAAACTGTTTACATAACTACATGGGAAGTTGATTCTTATAACTCCTAATAACTTTATCATTATTAGGTTGTCAGAAGTAGTATGCATAAAGGGAAAGAGTTTGAGTTTAATACGATGGGATAATATTAAGAAATAAAACTGTCATGAAAAAAGATGAATGCATTGGGAGGAGGAAGGTGAAAATAGAATGAATTAAGTTATTGCACATAAGAGATATGAAAGAGCTTTTCCAGCTGTGGGAAATGGGGGAGATGAGTATGAGAGCACATGGATGTTATTTTCATTGGAATTGGTTCTATGAGGGAAGATGGATGATCCTTTGGGTATTGATATCTATCTTACCCTACAGTAAAGTAAGTGGAGAAGAGGATAGAAAAAGGGGTGAGGCTGATAGAAAAAAGGGCAAAATGGGAATTGTTGTGGTCAGAAATTAAATGGGAAAGTAAGAGAGAGAAATGAACTGTAATCATAATAATGCAAACACATTTTATAAATCTCTCTAATAAAGCCCCCCTTTCTATAGAAAAATGTGTTGATTATGTAAGAATACAAGTCATTTTACAAATGGTAAATGGTCAAATGATGTGCACAGGGAGTTTTCAGGCAAAGTATTTAAAGCTCTCTATTGACATGCAAAATAATCCTCTAGTTTTCTATTAATAAGAGAAATTCAAATTAAAACAACTATCAGATTGGGTACTATACCAGCCAAAGAAAATAACAAACTCTGACCTAATATGTGGAAAAAATTTAAATCCAAATACAATATTGGGGAAGTTGTGAACTGATTTAACTATTCTGGAAAGCAATTTGAATCTAAGCCCCAAAGGCTATAAAACAGTACATACCCTTTGATCCAGAAATGCTATTATTAGGTTTGTATCATGAAGAGATTAAAAACTGGTGGACTTATTAGTACAAAAATATTTAAAGCAGATATCTTAGAGGGAGCAAAGAATTGAAAGAAGAGGATATACCTATCGATTGGAGAAAGACAGAGTAATTGTATATCATTTCAATAGAGTACTATTGTACTGTAAGAAATGATGAATAGCAGGACTTAGAAAACCCTGGAAAGACTTAAATGAACTGAAACACATTAAAGTAAACAGAAACAGGAGAACTTTATACATAGTGACAGGAATATTTTATGATTTACAAATGTGAATAACTTAGCTTTTCTTAGCAATAAAATGATCCAAAATAAAAACTCCTAAAGGACTCATGACTAAAATAAATGTTATCTACTTCTAGAGAAAGAACTGATGGAGACAGAACCCAGGGGAAAGCAAACTTTTTACACTTTCTTAATTTTATTTTGGTTGAGTTTCCTTTCACAGAAGTATTAATGTAAAAAATGTTTCACATAATTGCATATAAAAATCTATATTATATTGTTTAGTATCTTGGTAGAAGGAGGGACAGGGAAAGAATTTGAAAAAATATTTTTAAATGTTGGAAACTTTTCATATGTAATTATGGAAAATTAAATTAAAATTAAAAAAGAACTGTGCAAGCCAAATTTATGAACTGTACAGAAAAAATAACTTGCATAACAGAAAAGTTTGAATCCATCTCTGCATGAATCATGAATGGAAAAAAAGAAAGAATAACTGATTTAAAATGCAAATACATAGAATCAAAGGACATGAGAAGCAAGAAGCAATTTTATTAAGGAAAACATGGAAGCAGTTAGGTGATTCAGTGGACTGAAAGCCAGGCCTAGAGACAAGAGGTCTGGGATTCATATCTGGACTCAGTCACTTCCTACATATGTGACCCTAGCAAATTGTTTAGCCCCTTTTGTCCAAACCTTACCAGTCTTCTGACTTGGGACCGATGTGCAATATTGATTCTAAGAAGGAAGATAAGAATTAAAAAAGTTGATCTCCAAAGAAGCAAAGTATAAATATGTGTCTATATTAAAACTCCTATTTTATATATTTATAGATATTATTTCACTAAAATACATTATATGAGTATTATTATATAGTGTAGAGTATATATATAGTATATGTAAGCAAATTGTATAATATAAACTAAAACAAAAATGTCTTTTGTGAATATTTCTATATATAAATATTTGAACATGTGTATGTATTAAACAAACACCTATTATTTATTTGCATATATATTTGTGTGTGAATTCATGTTCATAACATTGATTCTATGGTAGCAAAAATAAACTGGAAATAGCCTTGGTTACCATTGATTGAGGAATAGTTAATAAGCTATGATATAAAATCAATAGAATTTCAAATAAATCACCCTAAATGTGGAATTCACTAAAACAGAGGAAGTTATAACAATTTGTTTTGAAGAAAAGAAATTAGTACCAGAATAAAAATATTAAGTTACCATATATATATATATATATGAAAATAAATTTGAAATCTAACAGCAATAACAGTCACCAGACTGACAAATCTTAGTTCTAGACAATAAATTCTGAAATTCAGTTTTTTTCAGGGCACAGTTAGTGGGGACCACAGAAAGAGGATGAGAATCTTTCCACAAATTAGGGCCATTTTGTCAGCCAATTGGGCTTACCTGCTTTTATTTGTTAAAAGGAAGATTTATTTGTATATATATATGTGTATGCATGTGCACACATGAATGTGTTGGAATAGTTGTGTAAAGATTGATAGAAATAACAAAAATAAAAAAATCATTTTTAAAATTGATACCATGTGAAAAGGATGCCAGCTCTTCATGACTCCTGGGTGGGCTTTTTTGCATATTGCCATAATATTAGAATTTGGTTGTATCATACCAGAATCAGTCATAGAATGACTGGAATTTATGCACCCAATACTGTATATTTGAATGTATAATACCAAAGAAACAGAAGATACTCAGAAAGTCTGCTGAGTTAAGAGTTTTACTCATTTCTCCCACATTGTCTTGGCAGTTATCATCATTCTTTAATGCCATTGGCTCTTCTGAATCCTCTGAGTGTCAAAGAAACTTGGATGAACCTCTGAGATAGCTTCATAGTAGCTACAGTTTCACTTGTGACTTTCTATCTCTTGTTGTGCCTCTGTGGAAAAGAAAATCATAAAATATTTTCTCATTAAAATGTATTTCATAGAATTCCAGGAACATTCACAAGCTATTAGCTTTCCCATGAGGTCTACTTTAGGAGAACATTTTATTAGTTTAAGTAAACTATATCTCATACTTTTAAAACTATATTCTTAATTTTAACTTGATATTTCATTCAAAAGTTTGCATTCCCATATGTATTGTATTTATTTTAGGGGCAATTCTTTTGTAACATCTTTTTCTGATTTTCGTCTGGCTTATGGTCATCACTCAGAGCTTAAATACTTTCCTTGTACTTTATGTGTGATTACTGAGATTCTATTTAGTTAACTTATTCTTTATCTTTAACATTTATACTTGATGCATTAAATTTCCTAATAAGTTTTGTGTAAAAGTGTTTTCCCTTGTTTTGTTTTTTAAAGCTTTTGATAAGTATAAAAAATAGTCACTACATATTTTCTGGTTTACAAAACCCCTTCCCCAATATTTGTCTAACTAAATATGCTTTCCTCATAATCTTATCTGCTATGCACACATTTCCCCATGAGGTACCAGCTACCATATTTAAAAAGAAGAAACTAGTCTTGAAAACTGGGGAGAAAAAAATGTTACTTAATCTTTGATGTTAAACTTACTGGAAATAGTTGTAAATAAGGTTATCAGCAGATCCTTCCATCAATCCTGAGGGCAACCAGAGTGTCATATTACTAAGTTGTGTTGGAAATAAACTTTTAGCACACAAGTGAGAGATTATATTAAAGTATGGAATTGCCAAAATATTTTAGAAAACATTTTAATGTAAAATAAACAATTAACAATAACTATCATTATCTTTCATTGTTCTAGTTCCTGGGTACATGTGCCAAATAAATACCACTGAATATGTATGTGTACAATATTAAGTAATCACAAATATATATTTGGAATTCTGGGATAAAAATTTTGGAATTATTTGTATTTCTGGGTTCTAGTCTTGCTGAGTGATGTGTTCTATTCATATGTTGTTGTATATGTGAATAAAGTATAGGTATACAAATTATAAAAAAAGAACAAGGAAACTTCTAGAGTTGATATCATAAGAAAGTTCATTCTGGAAGACACCTCATAGGTCATCTTGTTCAATGTCCTCATATTACAGAAGGGCCTGTAATAATGATGGATCATGTTCCAGATTATAAAATTATTTTTAAAAATAAAAGCAGAACTAGGGTTGAAATGATAATATCATAATCTAAATCTATCTCTTATAATTATGTTCCTTACCAGATCTCTTAAAGTATTTAAAGCATCTTTCCTGGATACTTATTAGATTTTTATTATTTGCCAATGTATTAATCTCTTCTACCAAAATGTATGTCCTTATGTTTTATTCATTGTTCTTCATATTCCCATTCATCTAGGCTACTTGTTCAGATCTAATAGGCACTTAACAACTATTTTAGAATGATGGAGTACAAGAGTTAATTTCATAATATCCTATATAATTTGTTAACTGGATGAAAATATATAGAAAAACATGGATGAACTTTTTCATTTTATAAATGAGGAAAAAGAGTCTTATAGTGAGACTGAAGATGACTTCCCAAGATAACATGGTTTATAAATGACAGAGCTTGGGATGGAGGGGATAAATATGTAATCCAGAAGATAATTCTTATTATTGTAGCTCATTCAATTATTGGACAAAGCTAACATTTTTTATATAATTTCCCATCTTTAAAAAGAATTATTCATACTTTAGCATACATATTAATATAGCACTCATATGACATAACTAACCTGTTATCATTGAAATTCAGAAGATCTTCAAACAGCAGGGACAATATGATTATAATATATATCATCTTTTCTCTCATATTTAAAACAGGGCTCATTGTGTCCTAAGTCCAATTAGAATATGTTCTCAGTTGTCTTTACCACATGTTAAAAATAAAAGTAAGAAATTATTAGATATCAATAATCAAACTATTAGCAATATCAATTAAGGAATACCTTATTTAACTATTTTGCTAGACTGGTTTTGATTTGAGAAACACTATTTTTTTATCTAGTAAACCAGCTATTCCCAGGTCAGATATTTATTTGGGGATTCTGGAAGAAAGTACAAGGCATGACAAATCAAATATGTACACTTGCCATAATCATTCCCAGACACTATAGGATGTAAATCCCTTTCCTGCATGCTCAGAAAGCAGAGTCATACTTCATCCCACAAATAACTAAGGTATTTTAAAACATATTGATATCTAAAGATCAATGAGTTCATGTACTAATTGAATTAATTTTAACTTTCAAAGGAAATGGAACTTTTTCTATAGTTTATTATATCAGTGATAGATCTGAAAAAAATATGATACTGATTAGCACTGCACCATGAATATAACATTACATTTTGATAAAATATATATTTAATATTTTGTTTTCAAAGTACCTATTTTGATCAGAGTTTTTACTTAAATTATATATATATATATATGAAAACATGAAATGATAATTTAGTTTAAAGTTCTTAAGCCTTTTTACATGGGAACATTATGCATGATATTTTAAAACATTAATTTCATTCTGTTCTTTTTTCCTAAAATAAATGCAATAAAATAGAATACAAACAATTCTGGGAAATAGTTGATTATAAAATAATTAAATAAGTTTTGTATTTGTTAACATAAAAAGTCCTTATTGAAACTTAAAAGGGGTCAAAAGAGATCAGACTTAAATGTTTGATCAGATTTTCTTTGAGAAAATAAGACTGAAAAAAATTCCAGGCTATATCATAGAATGAGATCTGGCCTTCTTAAATTTAGATTAGTAGACAGTGTTCATGTGATTTTAGTATTAATTTGTTTATTTACTTCAAAATTATTGTCTATATTATTTAAGACTTCTATAAAGTGCATCTCACGGTGAGATTATGAGATAAATTCTAACATTTAGCATTGTTTTGTTAAAATATATTTCCTTTAATATAAGGAAATGTTGTGGGTGATAACCTTTTCTTCCTGAAACTATAAAAATCATTAATATATAAAATATTATAACTTGCTACATTGTATCATGATATATTTACAACACTCTTTAAAAGCTATTCAGTCATAATTTCCATTTTAAAGATAAAGTTTTGGAAATGGTATGAAATATTCCACTTTCAGAACTGGTCCAGAATGTCAAATTCTGTTTGTTTATGAATGCATTAAAGGGCATGCGGAAGAATGACTTTAACCTTAAAATTGTCTGAAGCTGCCCATATTCATGTTCATGTCCATATTTACTTATTGTTTGGTATATAAAACAGTATACTGAAGTTGAAATTAGAAAGACCTGAATTTGAATTCGAACTAGCTTTGGGTCCCAACACAAATTTTTTTAACTAGGACTTCAGTTTTTACTTCTGTAAAATGAGAGGTTAGGATGTGATGACCTCTAATTTCTTTTCCAATTCTAAATATATGGTCAGATACAGTAATAATAGATTTTCTAGAGTCACAAGATTTTGGAGATAGGAGTTACTGTTATTTATTTCAAAACCATGAATTGAGGGATAAGTAAAAGATAGAAAAGGGAATCCATCCAATGTCCTTCCACTACAGATACACTCCTAGTCTCTCCCATTGTACTCTCAAAAACTTAAAAGAAAGAAGCTATCTTTGTTTTATTCATAGTGTCTTGTTTATGAAATAGCTAGGATCCTGAAAATACTTCTATGGCTCAACCCAATTAGCTTCATAATAATACCAGAAGTTTATTATGATAAATAATTAATAAATAACATTTTCACATTTTCAGGGGCAGATAAAATATAATATTTTAAAAATAAATTTATTTTAAATGAATAGCACATTTCTGTTCTTAGCTGCTGAGTGATTATATTATTAGGTCTATGTCCTATAGATATCACAAATTAAAAAGAAAAAAAAATATATATATAAACTCCACAGATGCCACAATCTTGATGTTATCAATTTTGTAGGGGAAAATAACTAAATTAGAGAAGATACCAAGAAGGAGAAAAGAGAGGAAGAGAGAGACAACAATGTAGCCAGACAGACACAGAGATCAACACAGATACAGACACAGACAAGGAGATAGAAAGATAGAGATGCATTCACAGTGAGAGAGACCTTCATCTCCCTCTCACTCATTTCAGAGGTGATGGAGTAATTGGATATTATGGTACATTACACATTCTTATAGATATTCTCAAAGTATTGATTGATTTAAAATGCCTTCCCCTTTTCCATTTTTCTTCATTATAAAATATATTTTTAACTATGAGATGATTCTCTTAGAGTGATAAGAAACATCCTGTAGATTAAAATGAAATATAATAATGAAAAGTATTTTAAAACTATTCTAGATTCATATTCACATGCTGTTTTAATAAACATTCTCCATTCCAACTTTATAATCATTCTACATAACATTTTTAAAATCAGATCTTTTACATCAGAACAAAGTTTGAAATAGACATCAGATGAAAGGCTAATGAATTAGAAGACAAAATTAAGATCAGAAGAAATTTCTATATTTCCTTTACTTAATCTGTTTAAACATCCTATTAATCCTGGCAATAAACAATGGACTAGATTAAAGTTAGTAACATATTGCTTATTACAGAAACTTAATCACTGCAAAAGAATTGCCACAACAAAAGTGTAAAAGGATGCACAGAGCCCTGAAAATATGTTTTTAAATCCAATGTTTGAGGTCATTCTAAATGCATCAAGAGTTAAATAAATAAGGATAAATCACACTACATTATACCTATTGTGCTGGAGAAAGGTATAATGTAGTGTGATGATGCATTTATAAATCACCAGAAACTAGATTTAAAAAATCTCCAATTAATGGATATCCCTTCAGTTTTCAGTTCTTTGCCACTGCAAAGAAAACTATATTTTAGAACATATAGGCTATTCTCCTTTTTCTCTGATCGTCTTAAGAAATAAACCTAATCTTGGTATTACTGGGTAAAAAGGTATACACAGTTTTATAACTCTTTGAACATAATTCCAAATTGTTGCCCCAATGGTTGGATCCATTAATAATTCCACCAATAGTATATTAGGTCCCCATTTTTCCACATCTCCAATATTTTTCATTTTCTCCTTTATCAATTTACCTAATATGAAAGGTGTGAGATATTCAGAATTGTTTTACTTTGCATTTCTCTAATTAATGATGATTTCGAACATTTTGTCATAGACTGTTAGGTTTTATTTCTTTATTTAAAAACTCTCTGTTCATATCTTTGGATCATTTATCAATTTTGGAATGACATGTAAATATGACAAAATTCTCAGTTTATATTAGTGCTGGTCCATCTATTTGAGAAGCTGTAAAAAATTTCAAGTTCTGTCATATGATTTTGATGGAATATTACTGTGCCATAAGAAAATAATTACATGAAGTTATGTAGAGTGAAATGGGCAGAACCAAGAGAACATAATATGCACCAACAGAAATATTATTTGAAACATAAGTGTAGACGCAGTTCCAGAAAAAGAACTAATGAATAAACAAAAAGAAATACATTATATGTTTCTTTTTCTTTCTTTCTTTCTTTCTTTCTTTCTTTCTTTCTTTCTTTCTTTCTTTCTTTCATTCTTTCTTTCTTTCTTTCTTTCTTATCTATCTATTGTGTCTGTCTGTTGATCTATCTCTCTATCTCTCTTTTTTGTCAAATGATGCTTGTCTAATGGGGAAAAGACAAAGATAAAGGGATTACCTTGTTATTTTAATGTAATATGTATATATATATATATATATATGTGTGTGTGTGTGTGTGTGTGTGTGTGTGTATAAATTCACTAAGATTCAGCCATTGGGTTTAATACGCTTTGGGAATATTGAGATTTTAGAAATGTCAATAAAGTATATATTCACAGTCAAATGCAAGGTTAAAATTTTTTATTCTCAATTTGTCATTGTCTGTCTGTCTGTCTGTCTCTTTATGTTTTTATTCATTCATTCATTTTTATTTCATTTTATTTTCTCTGGTTACATTGATCTGATTTTAATAGTTAATTTTGATTTTATTTCATTGATATTCATTTCATACCATTTTAAACAATATTTTCTCCATACCTCCCATCCCTGTCAGATAGCATGTAATTTGATATAAGTTATATTTGTGTTATCATATAATACATATTTCCATGTGTGTCAAATTGTGAAAAAAAACAATTTACATTAGAAAAAATATTGAGGAATTATATATAATATATAATGTTATTATTAAACCTGTAGTAAGACTGTCATTTCTTTTATTTGGGGGGGCTTGTATTTTCATTTAAAATCCCTTAGAGTTGTTCTGAAACCTTGAATTGATGGCAATCACTGTCTATTTTTTAACTTATTTAACTACGTTGGGTGATGGAAGTCAAAGTCTTGTCCTTTGGGGAAATTCTTTCTCCAGTAACTCAAATTAATTATTTTATAATTCTCTGGATTTCTAGAGTAAGAGTTGGTTAAAGAAACCTAAACATTATGTGACTTGTCTGAGTCACATAGCTAACATGTGACAATAAGAGGAATTGAATCCATACAAAAATGTCTTTAGGGTTGAATCTCTGTCCACCACACCCGTTATTTTTCTCAGTCTCTCCTGAGAGTTGGCTAAAAATTATAGTAAATAATTTTTAATTAATGACTCTGTCGACAAAAAAGAATCCCTAGGTTATCATATGTATTTCAAGTTAAGAATTACATAGTAAATTATTAACAAATTTTAGTCATGTTGATTATATAATATATTCTAATATATATTAAAGAAAATATGATTTTCTTAAATTCTATAGCATGATAATTTTTTGATAATTCCTGTGTTTTGTGATCCATACGACATTTCTAAAAACCATTAATGGAACTTAAAAATATTGTTGGAATTGAAGGTTGAAAGAATTTCTTTGTATGAAGGACATTTGAGTCTAAAACATATGAAACACTTATCAAGTGAAAGATAATGAATGGACTCTACTATTGAGATTTTTAGGAACTGTAAAATACAGTAGAGTGCCAAAAATTGCCAGCTGGAAAGATGACAGAATGGTATAAACAGTCTACATTCAGAAGGAATCCTGATGTGTTGATGTAATAGCCTGATAATAAAATGATTTGCCTGCCTTAATACTTTATTTACAAAGAGTCCTTTGAGTCTTTGAAGTGGGAGTCTTGGGAGATCATATAAACTTGGCCTATGATGAAAACAGTCTCTTTAGGACTATTACACTGAGCTCTGTAAACATTAATTCTACTAAATCAGTTGCTAAAGTTTGAGGTAGTTATTAAACATTTGATACAGGGTTATATACTACCTGCTATTATGGGATCTAAGATAAAACATTGATTGGAGCATAACCAGGAAATAAATCTAAAAAGCTCTGTTTGTCAAGATTCAAAGAAATGCAACAGCACCCTAGTCCATGAATAGATAACTAAGTAGTTGGTAGAATCAAAGCCTGGACACATTGTAGCAAACCTTAACCAGTAGTGTACAATTTGGAAAAGAAAAGAGAAAGAAAATAATTAAAAACAATAAAGTCTTTTAGAAGCCTACTAAACAGATAACCCAGGGAGGTGGGCATAGTATTACATAGAAAAATTAGAGAATTCTTTATATATTGGTAACCTGAATTACTTTTTACAATAATTATTATTTTATGTTTCCATCACAATCCATTATGTGTCACTGAGTTTAATTCATATTTTATTTCATTTTTTCCTTGCATTTTGGACAGTCATTTATTTATTTTTCTTAGACTACCACATTTGTAGACAAGAAATATAAACATCATATTCAATTGAGGACAAAAAATATATTTTATTTGAAGATAAAGTTAACTCTTTCTTACAGATGTCTTCTATCTCTCCAAAGTTCTTTAGTCTCCTCTAAATTAAATATATAGGAAAACCAAAGTACTTCTTGACACTCAGTATGCTGAAACAACAATGTACATATAAGATTAAATGATTTCAGGGTGTTTGCAAAGATGGCCTTAGAACTTGATTAAACTGATTGCTACCTTTATATTGCTCTATTGCATTGTTTTTGGCTTAGGCCCTAATGTTAATATTTGTGCTAGTAATTGTGACCTACTATAAGATAGTTTTCAAGATCACTTAAAAGTGCAAATGAAAGTTCAACTAAATTAGTAACAGAGCTAGCTTTTGTATACCATTGTTATGTAACCTGATCAACCCAGGGTACAGAACTGCTTCACCCTCTATCTAGAAGCTATCAATAATCTCATTAAGGGCATGTGTGCTCTGCATAGATTTGAAGGCCAGGAATTAGGTCTCACATTTTTTATTTGAACAGACTATTCCTAGATACAACTGCCAGTCTAAGACTAACTGTGTTTATTGCATGAAAAATATAAAATTAGAAATCAATTAATGACAAGATACCTGGGTAGAAGCCTTTTGGTCTATAATATGAACACTAGATAAAAATCAAAGAGTAGTCTATTATTTTGGGGTATGTTTGAGAAGGGCTAATGGTAGATAAGGATTTACAGAGAAGGGTGGATAATCTCAATTATTTTTCTTTAGTTAGAGCTCATGCTACTGTGAAGGATTCCAAGGGTCCAAGATCAGATATACACAACTACTCAAAACATTGATTATAATTTTAATTCCATTATTTGGGAAAAACATAGATCCAGAGTTTGGTTATAAGAAATTGCTGCTTGGTAAATATTTCAAAGATAAATAGAAACTAGTTTGGTAGAAACAAGGTATAGACCATACCATTCACTAAGATAAGAACAAAATAGATATATGATCTAGCCATAAAAGGAGACATAAAAGTAAATTAGAAGACAGAATATATTACCTTTCAGAGTGATGGATAGGAGAGGAATTTATAGTCAATAACAAATGCAGTGTATTGTAAAATGAAAAATGGATAATTTTGAATACATTAAAATAAAAAAAATATCCAAAAATTAGAAGGAAAGCAGAAAACTTGGACAAAATTTTTGAAAACAGCCTTTCAGATAGAGGTCTCCTATAAAAATATATATCAAATTTTGTCCAATTATAAGAAGAGATATCTCCCAATAAATAAATGTGCAAAAGGTATAAATAGACAGTTTTCAGATGAAAGCATCAAAGTCATACATAGGTATATAAAACAACAACAACTTGAAATTACTACTGATTAGAGAAATGCAAATCAAATCATCTCTGAGATATCACCTTACATCCACCAGACTGGTTAAATTGACAAATTTTGGAGGGGATATGGAGAAACAGGGACACTAATACGCTGTCAGTGGATCTGTGTGCTGATCCAATCATTTTGGGGAGCAATTTGGAATTATGCTCAAAGAATTATAATACTGTGTATAACTTTAGACCCAACAACACCATTATTCAGTCTGTTTCCCAAGGAAATCAGAGAAACAGGAAAGAGCTCATATTTCCCATAGTATTTATAATAACTCTCTTTATGGTGGCAAAGAATTATAAACTGAAGGGATGCCCATCAGTTAGGGAATGATTGAACAAATTATTGTATATGATTGTAATGGAATATTATTAAATCACACAAAAAAGATGAAACAGACTGATTTTCTTTTAAATCCTGGAAATAACTATACAAGATAATGAACAGTGAAATTACTAGAACCAGGAGAATATTATATACAGCCACAGAACTAATGTTGAATGAATAGTGTTACCACCAGAAAGTGAACAGCAAGGCAAAACATGAAAGACTTAATTTATATGAACAAGTTAGCCACCCTGATGATATCCTTTGTGACACAGGGAGGATAATGGGAGGCTGAGACACTTGTCAGCAATATTTATTATGTAGATATGGAAGAAAGTAATTTAAACATATACAAGATTTGTAATTTCTTTTGTGTACTATCTTTTATTTCTTTGTATATGGAAATGTTTGTTTTATTTGGTTTTGTAATCATTTGGTATAATAAAATTTTGGAAAAATAAAAAAAATGAAAATATAATTCCAAGTAATTGTCATAGATTATGTTTTTGTGTTAATTTCTTCTTCCTCACAAGTGTCAGGCTCACAATTATTATGACATGTCATCCTTACATGGGAAATATGGGAAGATGCACTAAGTTCACTCATGTTAATCTATGAATTTTTATAAAGCCATTGCCATCATAAAAACACATTAAAAGTTAACATCTTCCCAAGAAGAGTCACTTTGGTGGCATCTGGGGGAAATATAACAATGATGATAATAAAACTTTATAGATTAAGGAAGCGATAATATATAAAATAATGCTCAGTGAAAAAAGAATATAATTTGCAACCATTTACTTTAGATTTCATATGAAGTATACATATATTTTCAACTGAAGGAACTATATAAGGTGGAATGAATACTTCTAGGACAATATGTATATATTACCTTTTCCAGTTCACTAATAGTGTTCTTTCTTCTAATTTTGTCCACATGGTGGAAAGTTTACTCTTACAGAGAGATACAATCAAGCCAGCATCAAGGCAATGTTTAGTTGTAAACATTAATAACAGAGAAAGCCAGAACAATATGGTGAAAAAATCAGACAGAATATGGTCACCTCATGTGCTGGCACTCAAAAAGAAAATTTTCTCAACACATTTCTAATTGTAGTTCCCCTTCTGCCTCCTTCCTCCAATGTACATTTTAAGAGAGTTTATGTATTTGTATATTTCTATTGGAAGGATTTCTAATAATTGTACCAGGTGATAACTTAAATTTTAATTTTCTATTTATTTTTTATTATTTTATTATTTTCATTTTGTTTTATTCATTTCTGTTTCAGTTGATTTCATGTAAATTCAAAGACTGATGCAATGCTGTATTCTTATTCATTAAAAAGTATACTGAGGGACTTCCGGGTAATCATGGCTGCAATCTAGACGCGGCACGTTTCCTCTCCCCAGCACCGAACGAAATAGACTACATCAAAGGAGCATAAAATCACCTTTGGAGGAACAGAAGGACTCCCCAGTACCCCACAGAGGCAAAGGTACGTGGGGCTTGAACATTTCCACACTAAAATAAGAAGGAAAAGCTTGCACAGAAAAGTGAACTGAGCCGCCCTTCCCCCACCCCACCTCCCCCACTAAACCAGAGTGAGCTACCTGAGCGCTCACCGGGACAGCGAGTGAGTGGGGAGCGTCTCTGTCTGGGGGGGCACTCCAGGGTCCTTGGGATCTGGGGACTGCCAGGAAAAAACGTCTCAGGGCGCTTTCACTGGAGAAGCCAGCGGACTTCGGGCGGGCTGCGCTGAACAAGGCGCACGGATTATCTGGGCGGAGCTGAATACCTGGGCTCGGAGGCTGGGAAGAACTAGTCTGAAGCAACCTAAATTCACAGAAAAACCACTCTTATAACCCAGACCCCAGACCAAAAAGGAAAGGGAAATAAAACCACCAAAGGGATGGCTCACATGGCCCAAAATCAAGCCTCCAGGAAGAAAGGGAAAAAAGTGACTATTGAAAACTTTTATGGTGGAAGTACCCAAGGGAAAGAGGAGAATGAAGAGGAAATCCAAAAAAATTCAGAACACGCCTCCCAAAATGGAAACTATCAACAAGCTCTGGAAGATCTCAAACTGGAACTTATCCAAAAGATGGAAACCTTCTGGAAAGAAAAATGGGAGAAAGAGATCAGCTGTCTGACAGATAAGACTGCTCAATTGGAAAAAGAACTCGAAGCAGCCAATACAAGGGCAGACAAGGCTGAAAAGCAAATCCAGTCCCTAATGACCAGAATTAAGGACCTCGAAGAAAGTGAGATGATAAAACAGCAAGAATCAATAAAGCAAACCCAAACAATTAATGAATTGGAAGAAAACAGAAAATATCTCACTGAGAAGGTCACGGACCTGGAGAACAGAGGAAGACGAGAAAATCTCCGTATCATCGGTCTCCCAGAAAAACCAGAGGTAAACAACAAATTGGATTTTATTCTAGAGGAGATTATAAAAGAAAATTGCCCCCACGTTCTGGAGCAAGGGGGCAAAATAGAAATAGAAAGGATTCATAGAACACCTTCTATACTAAATCCCCAAAAGACAACGCCTAGGAATGTAATTGCCAAATTCAAGAGCTTCCAAGTAAAGGAGAAAATCCTACAAGAAGCCAAGAAGAAGAGCTTCAGATACAAGGGGGCTCCCATAAGGATCACACATGACTTAGCGGCTAACACACTAAGAGACCGCAAAGCATGGAACACGATATTTAGAAAGGCAAGAGAGCTGGGTCTCCAACCAAGAATCAACTACCCAGCAACACTGACTATATACTTCCAGGGGAAAGTATGGGCATTCAACAAAATAGAAGATTTCCAAGCATTCGCTAAGAAAAGACCAGAGCTCTGTGGAAAGTTCGATATCCAAGCACAGAAAGCAAGAGAAACATGAAAAGGTAAATATGAAAGAAAGGGAAAAGGAGATAAATCTTATCTTTCTCTTTAAGTCAAACTCTCTTCTATAAGGACTACATTTACATCTAATTATATATATTAATATGTGGGGAAAATGTTTTGTGTAACTCTCATAAATTGTATCATCATAAGAGTAGTTAGAAGAAACATGCATAGGGAAAGATTGGGGAATCAAGAAGATTTGGGGAAAGTTGGGGCAAAAAAAGGAAAAGGGAGGGGGGAACCGTGATAATACTAAGATTAACTTCAAGAAATAGGGGGGGAATCAATAGAATAAACTTTCCCATATAAAGATACACATGGGAAGGGGAGGGGAAGAACTCTCATATGAGAAGGAGAGGAAGAGAGCGTGAAGTGGAAGTACTTAAACCTTACTCTCAGTGAAATCAAATCTGAGAGGGAAGAACATCTAGATCCAGAGGGATCCTGAATTCTATCTTATCCATTAGGGCAAGAAAGAAAGGAAAATTAAGGAGGGGGAGGGGGGAGGGAGCACAAAAAGGGAGGGAAGGAGAGGGGGGAGGGGAAGGGAGCATAAAAAGGGAGGGGCTAGAAAGGGAAGCATCTCAAGGGAGGGGACTAGGGGGACTGACCTAAAGTAAATCACTGGTTCAAAAGGAGAAAGCTAAAGAAGAAAGGTCAGAACTAGGGGAAGACATCAAAATGCCAGCGAATCCACAAATAACAATCATAACTTTGAACGTGAATGGGATGAACTCACCCATAAAACGCAGACAAATAGCAGATTGGATTAGAACACAAAACCCTACCATATGTTGTCTTCAAGAAACACATATGAGACGGGTTGACACTCACAAGGTTAGAATTAAAGGTTGGAGTAAGACCTTTTGGGCCTCAACCGATAGAAAGAAGGCAGGAGTTGCAATCATGATATCTGACAAAGCCAAAGTACAAATAGACCTGATCAAAAGGGACAGGGAAGGTAAATATATTCTGCTAAAAGGAAGTATAGACAATGAGGAAATATCACTAATCAACATGTATGCACCAAATGGTATAGCATCCAAATTTTTAATAGAGAAACTAGGAGAATTGAAGGAGGAATTAGACAGTAAAACCATATTAGTGGGAGACTTGAACCAACCACTATCAAATTTAGATAAATCAAATCAAAAAATAAATAAGAAAGAGGTAAAAGAGGTGAATGAAATCTTAGAAAAATTAGAATTAATAGACATATGGAGAAAAATAAATAGGGACAAAAAAGAATACACCTTCTTTTCAGCACCACATGGCACATTCACAAAAATAGATCATACACTAGGTCATAGAAACATGGCACTTAAATGCAGAAAAGCAGAAATATTAACTGCAGCCTTTTCAGATCACAAGGCAATTAAAATATTGATCGGCAAGGGTACATGGAGACCCAAATCAAAAATTAATTGGAAATTAAATAACATGATACTCCAAAACCATTTAGTTAGAGAAGAAATCATAGAAACAATTAACAATTTCGTTGAAGAAAATGACAACGGCGAAACATCCTTTCAAACCTTATGGGATGCAGCCAAGGCAGTACTTAGAGGAAAATTCATATCCCTGAGTGCATATATTAACAAATTAGGGAGGACAGAGACCAAGGAATTGGAAATGCAAATCAAAAAACTTGAGAATGAACAAATTAAAAACCCCCAGAAGAAAACCATACTAGAGATCCTAAAAATTAAGGGAGAAATTAATAAAATAGAAAGTGACAGAACTATTGAGCTAATAAACAAGACTAGAAGCTGGTACTTTGAAAAAACAGACAAAATAGACAAAGTACTGGTTAATTTAATTAAAAAAAGGAAAGAAGAAAGGCAAATTAATAGCATCAAGGATGAAAAGGGGGATCTCACCTCAAATGAAGAGGAAATTAAGGCAATCATTAAAAACTACTTTGCCCAACTATATGGCAATAAATTTACCAATCTAGGTGATATGGATGAATATTTACAAAAATATAAATTGCCTAGACTAACAGAAGAAGAAATAGTTTTCTTAAATAATCCCATATCAGAAATTGAAATCCATCAAGCCATCAAAGAACTGCCTAAGAAAAAATCCCCAGGGCCTGATGGATTCACCAGTGAATTCTATCAAACATTCAGAGAACAGTTAACCCCAATATTACACAAACTATTCGACATAATAAGCAAAGAGGGAGTCCTACCAAACTCCTTTTATGACACAAGCATGGTACTAATTCCAAAGCCAGGCAGGCCAAAAACAGAGAAAGAAAACTATAGGCCAATCTCCCTAATGAATATAGATGCAAAAATCTTAAATAGGATACTAGCAAAAAGACTCCAGCAAGTGATTAGAAGGGTCATCCACCATGATCAAGTAGGATTCATACCAGGGATGCAGGGCTGGTTCAACATTAGGAAAACTATCCACATAATTGACCACATCAACAAGCAAACCAACAAGAATCACATGATTATCTCAATAGATGCAGAAAAAGCCTTTGATAAAATACAACACCCATTCCTACTAAAAACACTAGAAAGCATAGGAATAGAAGGGTCATTCCTAAAAATAATAAACAGTATATATCTAAAACCATCAGCTAATATCATCTGCAATGGGGATAAACTAAATCCATTCCCATTAAGATCAGGAGTGAAACAAGGATGCCCATTATCACCTCTATTATTTGACATTGTATTAGAAACACTAGCAGTAGCAATTAGAGAAGAAAAAGAAATTGAAGGCATCAAAATAGGCAAGGAGGAGACCAAATTATCACTCTTTGCAGATGACATGATGGTCTACTTAAAGAATCCTAGAGATTCAACCAAAAAGTTAATTGAAATAATCAACAACTTTAGCAAAGTTGCAGGATACAAAATAAACCCACATAAGTCATCAGCATTTCTATATAATTCCAACACAGCTCAGCAGCAA
This sequence comes from Monodelphis domestica, assembly GCF_027887165.1. Taxonomy (NCBI): domain Eukaryota; kingdom Metazoa; phylum Chordata; class Mammalia; order Didelphimorphia; family Didelphidae; genus Monodelphis; species Monodelphis domestica. The sequence goes on along the minus strand of NC_077234.1, from coordinate 145,221,258 downwards.
GAACTAGAAAGAGAAATCCCATTCAAAATTACCCAAGACAAAATAAAATACTTAGGAATCTATCTCCCGAGACAAACACAGGATCTATATGAACACAACTACAAAACACTTTCCACACAACTAAAACTAGACTTGAACAATTGGAAGAACATTAACTGCTCATGGGTAGGACGAGCCAATATAATAAAAATGACCATCCTACCCAAACTCATCTATCTATTTAGTGCCATACCCATGGAACTCCCAAAAATTTTTTTTACTGATTTAGAAAAAAACATAACAAAGTTCATTTGGAAAAACAAAAGATCAAGGATACCCAGGGAATTAATGAAAAAAAATACAAAGGAAGGGGGTCTTGCAGTCCCAGATCTCAGACTATATTATAAAGCAGCGGTCATCAAAACAATTTGGTATTGGCTAAGAGACAGAAAGGAGGATCAGTGGAATAGACTGGGGGCAAGCAACCTCAGCAAGACAGTATATGACAAACCCAAAGATCCCAGCTTTTGGGACAAAAATCCACTATTTCATAAAAACTGTTGGGAAAATTGGAGGACAGTGTGGGAAAGATTAGGCTTAGATCAACACCTCACACCCTACACCAAGATAAATTCAAAATGGATGAATGACTTGAACATAAAGAAAGAAACTATAAGAAAATTAGGCGAACACAGAATAGTATACATGTCAGACCTTTGGGAAGGGAAATACTTCAAAACCAAGCAAGAATTAGAAAGAATTACAAAATGCAAAATAAATAATCTGGATTACATCAAATTAAAAAGTTTTTGTACAAACAAAACCAATGTAACCAAAATCAGAAGGGTAGCAACAAATTGGGAAACAATCTTCATAAAAACCTCTGACAAGGGTTTAATTACTAAAATTTATAAAGAACTAAATCAATTGTACAAAAAATCAAGCCATTCTCCAATTGACAAATGGGCAAGGGACATGAACAGGCAATTCTCAGCCAAAGAAATCAAAACTATTAATAAGCACATGAAAAAGTGCTCTACATCTCTTATAATCAGAGAGATGCAAATCAAAACAACTCTGAGGTATCATCTCACACCTAGCAGATTGGCTAACATGACAGCTATGCAAAGTAATGAATGCTGGAGGGGATGTGGCAAAGTGGGGACATTAATTCATTGCTGGTGGAGTTGTGAATTGATCCAACCATTCTGGAGGGCAATTTGGAACTATGCCCAAAGGGCGATAAAAGACTGTCTGCCCTTTGATCCAGCCATAGCACTGCTGGGCTTGTACCCCAAAGAGATAATGGACAAAAAGACTTGTACAAAAATATTCATAGCTGCGCTCTTTGTGGTGGCCAAAAATTGGAAAATGAGGGGATGCCCCTCAATTGGGGAATGGCTAAACAAATTGTGGTATATGTTGGTGATGGAATATTATTGTGCTAAAAGGAATAATAAAGTGGAGGAATTCCATGTGAACTGGAACAACCTCCAGGAAGTGATGCAGAGCGAAAGGAGCAGAACCAGGAAAACATTATACACAGAGACTGATACATTGTGGTACAATCGAAGGTGATGGACTTCTCCATAAGTATCAATGCAATTTCCCTGAACAATCTGCAGGGACCTAAAAAAAAAAATACTACCCACAAGCAGAGGATAAACTGTGGGAGTAAAAACACCGCTGAAAAGCAACTGCTCGACCACAGGGTTGGAGGAGATAAGACTGAGGAGAGACTCTAAATGAACACTATAATGCAAACTCCAACAACAGGGAAATGGGTTCGAGTCAAGAACACATGTGATAACCAGTGGAATCATGCGTCGGCTATGGGAGAGGGAAAGGCGGGGGGGGGGGGGGGGGGAGGGGAGGAAAAGAAAACGATCTTTGTTTCCAATGAATAATGTATGAAAACGACCAAATAAAATAATATTAAAATTTAAAAAAAAAAAAAAGTATACTGAGAGTTTTATTATTGACTTCACAGAAGTGATTCTTTACTATTTATACATGCTATTAATAAAATATCTGTGATTAAAGATATTGACCTCATCCAAGTTAGTTTTCAAATATATCAATTGTATACAAATACTATGGTAAATTTCATAAAAAATACTTAACATAGTACACTATCTTCCCTTTCCTTGTTAAACTCCTTTCTCTAGTTGCATTTCCTAGTGTTCTTTTTTATGTCTTGTATTAGTAATTTCAGAAAAAGTCATGACCTGAAGGTAGATTGGTGAGATTTTTCTGTTATTAAAGATTGTGATGGTGATGATGATGATGATGGTGATATGCTTTGAATATAAAACTTTATATTTCTTAAAGTACTTCATAAAAGTATCTCATTTGATATTTACAAAAATATTGCAATGGAAGCAGGCTAGCTAAAATCATGATCATCTTACACATATAGAACCTGTTGGATTGAATGCTTTAGTACCTTGTCAGAATTATGCAGCTATGAATTCAAACCCAGACCTTAAGAATCAAAATCAAGTGTATTTTCCAGTAGTAAATTTTAGTGTGTTTTCAATATCTGCCTTAATATGTAATAATATCCCAGGATTCTGGCTGTGTTTTAGATATTCTCTATATATTTTCAGTTATCTTATTATTCTGTTAGGATTACTATCCAGCTACATTCAAATTCAACAGAATCAACTCTCCTATTTCTCCTGAGTGCCAGTTTAGAATTGGCAATATATAATAAAACTAGAAATGTAGATAGGTAGTATTTTGTGGCTTTATATGGCTTCAGCATGTAGATACAGACAGAGAAACTGGGAAATTTCTCTTCTCTATGAACTTTTATCATATAAAAACTGCAACATTTTGTTATGACATTTCCATGAAGAGAATTTTATTAACCTCAGTCTTAAGTCTCATGGATTAAGTCACTTATTCAATTGACTCCAGGGAAGAATACCTTCAATATATTTTCCATAAACAAAAGTCTCTTGGTAAGGTCTTACAAAGTTTAAAAACCAAAAATGAATCAAAACCTGGTATATGGGGGAGAGGGAAAATAATGAGAAAATAATCATTGCAAAAAATGTGAAAATGCCTAGATGCTCCCTCAGATCTGCTGTCTGGTCAATCCTTTGCATTGGGTGTCCTATCGGTTTCAACTCTATGGGACAATACGCCTCTCCCAGGATAAATTAATCACTTCTAATTAATTAAACCCCTCTCTGTTCCTTAACTTTTAGAGGGCAGAAACTAAATCCAGTTCATTCCATTTTGCATTTGCTTCCTATCTGCTTTCAACCCCAGGGCACAAGATTCACACACATCTGATATTTCCTGAGGTCCTATCACCTAACTCATGTGGTTCTCCTGCCTGTTTTTGTTACCTCCCATTTAGAAAGTAAGCTTCTTGAAGCAAAATCAATTTACATTAATTTCTAGTAATTCTATTGGAAGTACTCATTGCAGTACCTGTCACATACTAGGCATTTAGAACATATTTATTGGATTGATTGAATTGGACTTGGACAGATATGTATTTGAATATTTGGTTGTGCTTCTTACTAGCTATATGATCTTGAACAGCTCACTCTATCTCTGTTGATTTGCAGTTTCTTCATCTGTCAAATGAAGAAGTTGATGTAAAATCAATAATTCTAGTCACCTAAACAATTTCAAAAAGATACATAATTTATACTTCCATATTTCCTGATTAAAGAGAAAATGCTTGAGATCTTTATATTTTGGTTATTAATACAAAATAGGCAATATAAAATTTTATTTAATGGTCAGTCCTCACCTATAAAATTATACTCACAGTTTTTGCTTAATTGTGGCATAGATTTCACTATTAATAATCCTCAACTGATTGAAAGAATTTGGAATAAGAAAAGCTCAGACCAATTTTGTCATAACTTTATTTCTTTTATAAGTTGATAAAAAAGAGCAGTTACCTCTAAATGTATTTTTATGTTGGCAATTGTTCATTTTCAGCTAGGAATTCTTTGGAGAGTCAAAAAAGCTGAGAGAGATCTCCCTTGGGCACTGGGTGTGGTAATATACCACACAGGGTGATTTTCAATTTTCCTTAGCCAGGCTTCTTGTACAAAATTTCTATTACCACAAATCATAACCTTGGGGGATGGGATAGTATATGCCTCTGATCACCTGACAGAATGCTTGATTTATAAGAAAAAGAAGTGCAATCCTTACCTGGTACAGGTTAAAGAAAAATATATGAATCAATACAGATAAAATGCATTTCAACTTGTGAGGAAATTCTATGTACACTTTTTTGACAACTGTGGAAAAGAGAACAGCAAGAAAATGATAACTTGTACAGCATAAAGCAAAGAATATGTTGTACTAAGGACTGGCAAGTAATGGAAAGGAAATGTGCTTTACATAAGACTTTCTCAAAGTGTGGTCCAGGGACCACTAAAAATCTATGAACAAATTCCAGGTGGCTCATGGCATACTCTCTGGCATGAATATTTACAATATAGCTTTATTTTTGCTTTTGTTTTCCAAATGAATTAATAATTCACTTATGCTATTTGATCAAAACCACATACCAGCTCATTTGTTGGTATTTCCTCAAAAGCAATACAAGTTATTCAGCTCTGAAGAGACTATTCTGAGGGTGGCAAATCAGAATGGGTGGTATTACTGTCTGTGGAATCTTTTGGCCTACTAAGGTGGTCCATAGATCAAAAAATCTTGGACATCCTTTCACTGAAGAAATGTGGGGGGAAATATGAAATCATCCCAATTCTATTAACTATTTGTTTATTGCAATTACTGAGAAAATTAGGAAGTTGATAATTTCAATGGGTTGTTTTCAACTACATGGCATTTTACATGGCAGTTAACAATAAACACTTATTTCTTTGAAGAAAAATGTCTTTTGGAGCTCTCTTTTGACCATGTGCACAAAAGAAGATCTATGCCATCATTGCAGCGATTATATATTGCCCCACAATGTTCATTCAAAAATTATGTGACTATAAGCAGATGTAAAAAGCATGTTGAACAATTTCCAAGAAGATTCCCTGCTTGCCCTTGAGAAAACTGGATACACTTCTTTCTCCACAGCATGTGAAAGTCTGTTATTTTTTATTAATGTGGTTCTTGAAACAAATTTTGCATACTTCCCTATAAAAGTCATCTCCATCTAGACTGTGCGTAAGAATTTCTTCACAATGCATTCATCTCTAAAGATAACTCCATTCACTAGTTGAGCTAAGTGGTCAGACTGACATCAGGTCAGCCTCTGAGAACTGGAGCAGGAAGTTGGATGCTTAGGCATTTGCTACTAAGAATCTATTCTAAACTTTTCTATTGTCTCCTGGCCAAGGAATTCCTGATACATAAGATTCAACTTTTTATCTCCCAGGATATATATTTTGCAAAATCTAAAGATTTAGAAATGCACATTTTTTTTGTTCTAAATCTCATTTACTTTGGGAAAACAATTTCTATCAAAGATATTTTTTGTAGGGGCTAAATATATTTTTAATATTCTGTTTTTTGGTGTTATTTTGTTGCTTTGATTGGTTGTTTGTTTTGAATTGTTCAAAGCTTTACAAAAGGCAAATAGTATGGCTAATTAAGAAATTGCTACTCATTACAATTAGTTTAAGAAAAAAATGGAATAAAAGGAAACCCATATTAGACATCCCTTCTACTTTTAATGAAAAATATGTTTTAAATATTCTGTTCAGTGCAATTCATCAAGATCAATGTGTATCTATTATGCTCAAGGGATTATACTAGGTACCATAGACTATGAAAAAATAAAGTATAGAAAACATCATTTGGGTTAATGTCTATTTAACTGAAATTTTAGAAATTCTAACAAAAGTCAAAAACTATCACAATTTAGTTAGTACAAATAAAATGGTCATTGAATAATAAATTGTTCATGAGTTTTCAACAAAAAGAGAGCTAAATAGAATGTATATGTACATATATACACAAAGATATACAGTTATATACAGATCTAGATATATTTATATATATAAACATGATACATAAAACTATATAAATTATGAAATCTTAGGTTTTCAAAGAAATTTAGAAAGCTTTTATTTCAAGTCCCATTTTATAGATAAGAAAACTGAAACTCAAAAAATTTATGTGACTTTCCTGAAGGGACAAAACAAAGCTAAACCTACAACCAATGTCATCAGTTGCACTTTAATGCCCTTTTTATTTCACAATAGTAAATCAGTAATATAATATCTTTCATAAAAAAAAAATTAACAATCACTTATCGAGACATGTATTTTTCACAAGGTTTAAGAAGGTAATAAAACAAGTTTTAAAAATCATATATAAATATATTTAAGAGAAATTAATTCTGAAAATAGTTGTTAATATCAATGCAAATTTTATGGATAATCTGCGGAATCTATTTAATTTTTAGGAGGTTCATCCTTTCATCCCTCTGAAATATATGTGTAAGGTTATTTCAAAAGACAATGGAGATTACATATAAAATATTGTAATACCTGAAAGTATTGACTATTATAATAATTACCTATTATAAAATCATTGTCATTTAGGTAAACAATTTTATTTCCATACATTTTTATTTATGTTAGTATTCTATTTCATATTTACCTACACATAGTTATGAAATTTTAATCCTTCTCTGCATAAGTCTCTGATAATATGGTATTGACTGAAAATTAGTTTCTTTCTCTATAAGTAATAAAATGGTTATTGCCAGATTCTGATCACATATTTCAGTGGGAGAGACCAATGTTGGGAGAATGACTGAGTCAACTGTCAAATAATATAGCTTCACTCTTCCATTAAACCATGGTTTTGAGATATTATTCTTTGGGGGCCACCTAGGTAGTTCAGGGGATTGAGAGCCAGGCCTAGAAATGGGAAGTCTTAGGTTCAAATCTGACCTCAGACACTTCCTAGATATGTAACCCTTGCAAAACCTCTTAAATATCATTGTCTAGCCCTTATCATTCCTCTGCTTGGGAACCAATAAACAGTATGTTTCTAAGATGGAAAGTAAAAAAAAAATAACCTATTATTTGATTTGATATCTTGTAAAGAATAACAATTTTGTTATATTTTATTTTGTTTTGTATATACAATCCAATGAATATTCAAAGAAAGCACTTAACTTGTTTATCAGACACCCTTTGTTTATCTATGTAGATCACTGACAAGAGTTACTCAGCATGTGCAGAAATATATGAGCTATGATTTCTTTAATTGAAAGGATTATCAAATTAATTCTTCTTTTATGATCTAGTTCTTATTAAGTCACTATTCTCTCCTTCTAATACATACCCCTGATTGCCCTTTCTAGTACTAGCTGTAATTTCACTCATTCCTAGGTAACTGAACCACTTCAAGATTTCTCTCTACCACCATCACTTGTTAACTTCTCCTTTGATGTTCATTTGTGCCATATCTCCACCCAACTGGATTTCTAGTTTCTGTCGCCTACCAAACTCTAGGATACTCTCTTTCTTTCCTCTTCAAAATTTTTCTCACATCCCAAATCCTATTCACACAATAGTTGTTATCAACATATATATTTATACTTATTCTAATGCTCCAACCTCATTGTTGTTCTTACTTCTTTCCCATTACTTAGCTCCCTACCCTTGATTACAAAGAAGATGATCATACCCTTAATAATGTCACAACCAACAAAATCACTTCATTGTCCATATACTCAGGTTTCTTCCATCTCATTAAAATCTATTATCATTCAATCTCTCCCTCTTTTTTTCAATCCTAAATTCTATTTTTCTTCCACACAATGACATCCAATTCTAAAACATTTTAGTTCTTTCCCAAGTTATCAGCCTTGGCCTATTACCTACTCTTCTCCTTTTCATATGTTGAACCGTGGGTGAGCCATTACACCCCTCTTTTTAGTTTCTTGCTCCTTTATTATATTGATAATATCCAGACAAACCTCAGTCTTGGATCCCTCCTACTATCTACTATCTTCACTGTTTATTTGCCAGAGTAGATGTAGATGCATTTTCTTCCACTTGAAATAATTTATTTAGTCAATCTATAACATTATTCCTTGGTTACAATTATCACATTATTTCCCTCCCTCCTCTACACCCACCCTTCCAACAGCCCATGTGCAATTTCATTGTGTATTACTAGTGTACTTGATCAGAACCTATTTCCATGTTGTTGATGTTTGCAATACGATGTTCATTTAGTCTACATCCCCAACCATATCCCTTTGATCCATGTATTCAAGCAGTTGTTTTCCTTCTTTGTTTTTACTCCCATAGTGCTTCCTATGAAGGTGGATAGTGGTTTTTCTCCTAGGTCCTTCCAAGTTGTTCAGGATCACTGCATAGCCACTAATGGAGAAGTCCATTATATTAGATTGTACCACAGTGTATCAGTCTCTGTGTATAATGTTTTCCTGGTTCTCCTCATCTCACACTGCATCAATTCCTGGAGGTTGTTCCAGTCCCCATGGAATTCCTCCACTTTATTATTCCTTTCATGACAATAGTATTCCATCACCAATATATACCACAATTTGTTCAGCCATTCCCCAATTGAAGGGCATCCCCTCATTTTCCAATTTTTGGCCACCACAATGAGTGCAGCTATGAATATGTAGCAGTCCGCCCCCTGGCTATGGGCAAGGGGAAAACAGTATGTGCAGATTGCTCAGTCTTGGGCATGCTCAGTAGTGCTCATGGCTGGGAAGGCCTCTGACCCTTGACCCCAGCTTCTCCCAGGTTAGGCGGGAAAACAGGTTTCTTTGTTCTCACCTGGTTAAGAGAAACCACACCTATGCCTTGTCATTAACCAATGAGAATCATCCCTATGTACTGTGTATATTTGCATATCAAAAACTATATCTAGCCCAGCAAGCTCCGCCTTCGCTCTCTCTGCTCTCTGCTCTCTGCTCGCTCCTTCTCTTTCAGGCTACCTGATGGCTGTCCTTGCAGGAGCTTGGCCTCTGGCCAAGCTCCATCTTTAATCTTTCTCTATTCACCTCTCTGACCTGCGTGGTATGGATCTCAGGACTGGAAAAGCCTACAGAATTGGTCCTTTGATCAGAGCTTAGCTGTGGCTCATTGATAATTAATAAAGACTCATCCTGAACACCTCATATCTCTATTAGGACTCCGTCACTTCCCTCGTGGTATCAAAACTTCTATCCTGTCTCTATCTTCCCACCTTGTGGCTTCTCTCACCTCTGAGAGAACCAACAGAATATTTTTGTAAATGTCTTTTTTCCTTATTATCTCTTTGGGGTACAAACCCAACAGTGCTATGGCTGGATCAAAGGGCAGACAGTTTTTTAGTGCTCTTGAAGTATAGTTTCAAATTGCCCTCCAGAATGGTTGGATCAATTCTCAATTCCACTAGCAATGCTTTAATGTCCCGACTTTGCCACATCCCTTTCAGCATTCATTACTTTTCTTTGCTGTCATGTTAGCCAATCTGCTAGGTATGAGGTGATAGCTCAGAGATGTTTTGATTTGCATCTCTCTGATTATAAGAGATTTAGAATACTTTGTCATGTGCTTTTCAATAGTTTTGATTTCTTTAACTGGAAATTGCCTGTTCATGTCCTTTGCCAATTTATCAATTGGAAAAATGGCCTGAATTTTTGAACAACTGGTTTAGCTCTTTATGAATTTGAGCAATTAGACCTTTGTCAGAGGTTTTTGTAATGAAGATTGTTTCCCAATTTGTTGCTTCCCTTCTAATTTTGGATGCATTAGTTTTGTTTGTATAAAACCTTTTTAATTTGATGTAATGAAAATTATTGACTTTACATTTTGTGATTTTTTTCTAGCTATTGCTTGGTTTTAAAGTTGTGATTTTTGAATCTCCATCTGGCTTGGTCTAGCACCCAAAATTGTGTACACCCACACTACACAGGCATGTGCTAGTCAATGACAAATCATAAATAACTAACTGCCCACTTGGGCTGTCCTAAATCAAGCTTGATCCACCATTGGCACTTGTGAGGCAGAGGAAGTGACGTAGAGAGCAGCCTCTGGAATTCGCTCACTTCCTGTGGACAGGGCTAGGCACCAGTTCATTCTAGGAACTTGAGCAGGGAGGAGGCCCACAGACAGCTTTCCTTCATATAGGTCATGTGAGTCAAGGACTGATTCTCCTTTCTACCTTGGCCTTTGGGCCTAAACTCCCTCTGGCTCTGCCAGAAGGTTGAGTTAACCTTTTTTCCTTTCCCCCCTCTTTCCTTCTCTCCCTCTCTTTCTTTCTTACTCCCTTTGTGATTAAACCACCATAAACTCCATTCTCACTTCAGTGTTTCATTTTAGGAATTTCATAAGTAAATTCCTTGTTGACCATAAATTAATATTATAACAATCCTTAAAGGTGATTTTCACTATAACAAAGTCTTTCCTTATCCATATATCTGACAAATATACTATTCTGTGTTCACCAAATTTGCTTATAGTTTCCTTCTTTATATTAAAGTCATTCACCCATTCTGAGTTTATCTTGGTGTAGGGTGTGAGATAATTGATCCAAACCTAATCTCTCCCAATTTTCCCAGCAATTTTTATCAAATAGTGGGTTGGGTCCCCAAAACTGGGATCTTTGGGTTTATCATAGACTGTCTTGCTGAGGTCATTTATACCAAGGCTATTCCTATATCCTCTTTCTGTCTCTTAGCCAGTACAAAATTGTTTTGATGACCCCTGCTGTATAGTATAGTTTGAGATCTGGGACTGCAAGACCTCCTTCCTTTGCATTTTTTTCATGATTTCCTTTGATATCCTTAATCCTTTGTTCTTCCAAATGAACTTTGTTTTATTTTTTTCTAATTCAGTAAAAAGTTTTTTGGTAGTTTAATGAGTATGGAACTAAATAAGCAAATTGGTTTGTGTAGGGTTGTCATTTTTATTATGTTAGCTCATCCCAACCATGAGCAATCAATGTTTTTCCAATTGTATAGATCTAGTTTTAATTATATGGAGAGTGTTTTGTAGTTGTATTAATATAGATCCTGTATTTGTCTCAGCAGATAGATTCCTAAGTATATTATTTGTCTAGGGCGATTTTAAGTGGAATTTCTCTTTCTAATTCTTGCTGCTGAATTGGATTGGAATATATAGAAATGCTGATGATTTCTGAGCGTTTATATTGTATCCTGCAACTTTTCTAAAATTGTTGATTCTTCTGACTAGCTTTTTGGTTGATTCTCTGGAAATCTTTAAGTAAACAATTATATCATCCACAAAGAATGATAGCTTGGTCTCCTCATTGCTAATTCTAATACCTTCAATTTCTTTTTTCTTCTCAAATGCTACTGCTAGTGTTTCTAGTACAATGTTAAATAATAGAGGTGATATGGACATCCTAGTTTCACTCCTGATCTCACTGGGAAGGCTTCTAGTTTATCTGTATTTCAGATGATGTTTGCTGATGGTTTTAGATACATACTGTTTATTATTTTATAGGAAAGACCCTTCTATTCCTATGCTTTCCATTGTTTTCAATAGGAATAAGTGTTATATTTTATCAAAGTCCTTTTCATGGGATTTTTGTTGGTTTGCTTGTTAATATTGTCAATTATATGGATGTTTTTCCTAATATTAAGCCATCCTTGCATTCCTGGTATGAATTCTAACTGGTCATAGTGAATAACCCTTGTGATGACTTGCTGGAGTCTTTTTGCTAGTATCCTATTTAAGATTTTTGAATCTATATTCATTAAGGAGATTGGTCTATTGTTTTCTTTCTCTGTTTTTGACCAGCATGGCTTTGGGATCAGTACCATATTTTTGTCGTAAAATGAATTTGGGAGAATTGATTCTTTGCTTATTCTTTCAAATAGTTTGAATAATATTTAGATTAGTTGTTCTTTGAATGTTTGATAGAATTCATTTGTGAATCCATCAGGACATGGGGATTATTTTCTTAGGGAGTTCTTTGATGACTTGTTCAATTTTGTTGTCTGATATGGGGTTGTTTAGGTATTGTATTTCTTCCTCTGATAGTCTAGGAAATTTACAGATTTGCAAGTATTCATCCATATCACCTAGATTGCCATATTTCTTGCCATATAATTGGGCATAGTAGTTTTAAAGATTGCCTTAATTTCTTCTTCATTAGAAGTGAGATCTTGCTTTTCATCTTGGATACTGTCAATTTGGATTTCTTCTTTCCTGTTTTTTAATTAGACATACCAGTAATTTGTCTATTTTATTTGTTTTTTTTTAAAGTACCAGCTTCTAGTCTTATTTATTAAATTATTGGTTCTTTGACTTTCAACTTTATTAATTTCTCCTTTGATTTTTAGGATCTCTAATTTAGTCTTCATCTTAGTATTTTTAAATTGTTCACTTTCTAGTTTTTTCATTTGCATGCCCAGTTCCTTGACCTCTGCCCTCCCTAATTAGTTAATATACAAACTCAAGGATATAAATTTCTCCCTGAGTACTGCTTTGGCTGCATCCCATTGGTTTTGAAAGGATGTCTCATCATTTTCAATTTTTTCAATGAAATTAATAATTGTTTCTATGATTTGTTCTTTAACTAACTGGTTTTGGAGAATTGTATTATTTAATTTCCAATTATATTTGATTTACCTCTCCATGTGCCTGTAGTAATTATTATTTTAATTGCACTGTGATCTGAGAAGGTTGCATTTTTTATTTCTGCCCTTTTACTCATGTTTTCAATGTTTTTATGCCCTAAAACATGGTCAATTTTTGTGAATATGCCTTATGCTGCTGAAAAAGTATATTACTTTTTGTCTCTGTTTATTTTTCTCCTCATATCTACTAACTCTAATTTTTCTATGATTTCATTTACTTCTCTTACCTCTTTCTAATTTATTTTTTGGTTTGATTTATCTAGTTCGGATAGAGGAAGGTTCAGGTCTCCCACTAGTATAGTTTTTCTATTTATTTCCTCCTTGAGCTCCCCTAGTTTCTACTTTAGAAATTTTATGCTATTTCATTTAGTGCATACATATTGAGTACTGATATTTCCTCATTGACTATAATGCTTTTTAACAGCATGAAATTACCTTCCCTATCTTTTTAAACTATATTTATTTTTACTTTGTCTTTGTCAGATATCATGATTGTAACTCCTGCCTTCTTTTTATCAGGTGATGCCAATAGATTTGGCTCCATCCTCTTACTTTCACCCTATGCATATCTATTTTCCTCATGTGTATTTTTTTGTAGATAGCATGTGGTATATTTTTTATTCTAATCCACTCTGGTATTTTCTTGTGTTTTATGGCTGAGTTCATTTCATTCACTTTCAGAGTTATGATTACTACCTGTGTATTTCCCAGTACTTTGATTTCTACTTCTGGTCCTGCCTTTTCTTCTTTCACTATTTCCTGCTACACCAATGTTCATTTTTAGTCAGTCCCCCTAGTTCCTACCCTTATTTTACTATCCTTTCTACACCCCTCCCTTTTTATTCACCCTCTTATTTGCCTTGCAAATACCTCCCACCTTCTCCCTCACTTGTACTGCTTCCCTCCCCACCAGTCCATTTGTTTCCCATCAACTCCACTATAAGGTGAAAATCTATTCTCTTCCCCAATGGATTGGATTGTTCTTCCCTCTTTGGGTCAGTTTCAAAGTATGTAAGATTTGAGTATTTCCTATCTCCAACCTCTTTACCCGTCCAGTATATTAATGTTCTCCACCCTCCATAACCCCTTTTGTTTCTTTTCCCATTTCTTTTAGTATTAATCTCTTTTTTATCTCTAGTTGTATATATATATATATATATATAAACATATACATATACTTATGTATATGTATTTATGCATACATATATCTCTATACCTATTTATGTCTTGTCATTTCATCTTATACAGTTTGTCACTGTTCCCTCTTAGTGTAATTTTCTAGCTTCCCAGTTGAAAAATAACAATTTTTAAGAGTTACCAATTACCTCTATTCTTATAGGGATATATATCATTTTAACTTATAGTCTTTAAAAAAAGGTTTTTGTTTTGTTTTGCTTTGTTTTTCTGTCCCCCCTTTTATAATTACCTTTTGATGATTCTCTTGAGTTCTGTGCTTGGTCATCAAATTTTCTGTTCAGGTCTGTCTGGTCTTTTCTTTACAAATTCTTGGAATTCTTCTATTTTGTTGAATGACCATACTTTCCTGTGTAGGAATATAATCAGTTTTGCTGTGTAGTTGATTCAGGGTTGTAGACCTAGTTCCCTTGCTTTCCAGAATATTATATTCTATGCCTTTCAGTCCTTCAGTGTGGATGCAGCCAGATCCTGCATTATCCTCACTGTGCTTCCATGGTATCTGAATGACTTCTTCTTGGCAGCTTGTAATACCTTTTCTTTGGTCTAATAGTTCTTGAATTTGACTATAACATTCCTGGATATTGTCAGTTGGGAATTAATTACAGGAGGTGATCTGTGGATGCTTTTAATCTCCACTTTTCCCTCTTGTTCTAGAATATCGGGGAAGTTTTCTTGGATACTATCCTGTAGTATTATGTCCAGGCTTTTTCTTTTGTCATGATCTTCTGTTAGACAAATGATTCTTAAACTGTCTCTCCTCAAATGATTTTCTAAATCCTCTGTTTTGTGAATGAGATGCTTCATATTTTCCTCAATTTTTTCATTCTTGTGGTTTTGTTTTATAGTGTCCTGCTGCCTTGTGGGGTCACTCAATTCTAGTTGTTGTATTCTGGTTCTTAAAGACTGGATTTCATTCCTGGATTTTTGATCATCCTTCTCCTTCTAGTCTGATTTTCCTTGGAGGTCATTTTTCATTCTCTACCTCAACTCTCATCTCCTTTGCCTCATCTTTCATCTACTTTGCCTCATTTTCAAGCTGGTTGATTTTGGCTTTCAAGACACTATTTTCTGTTTCCCGATGACTTATCTTAGTTTTAAAATTCTTTTCCCAATTGTATTCAGCCTCGCTTATTTGAGTTTTGAAGTGCATTTTGAGTACTTCCAAAGCCTGTGTCCAATTTGCTGGGATTTCTGTTTTATTACTTGACTCCGCCTGTGTATCTTTTTTCATTGTTCATTGCCTGTGCAGAAGCTGTCAATTGTAATTTCTTTCTTCTTTTTCTGTTGTTTGCTTATATTTACCCCTTCTTTGATCCCCGTATTTGTCTGTGCTCTTGCTCCTCTCATTTTTTTTTTATTTTTGGGCTTTCTGTCAGTCTACCCTCTTGGAACTTTTTCAGATCTCTCAGTACCGTCTCTGGGTAGGAGTTTTGGAGTTTGAGATTTCCTGTTCTCTGGAGGCTTTTGAATGGATAAAAGTCCAGCAGTCAGTGGGAGAGGGGTGTTGGAACTTGGCCTTCCTCGAGCTCTGAAGTCTTTTGATGGGATTAAGTTCAGCTGGGTTGGACTGGAAGTGCTCTGATGTCAAAACTCCTGGAATGCTGAAGCAATATGGAGGAAGCTGCCAGCTCTTTGCTCCCTTTCCAACTCCTTCCCTGCCACTGGTGTTTGCTTCTCTGAGCCTGGCATAGCCCTGCCTGCAATGTACACACTCTAGACCAGTGGCTTTGCCTGCCTAGAGGTTCCCACTGCTGCTGGAGGCTTAGAACTCTGCATTGGGGGGAGGGGGAGGGATCCTGGCTTCTGTGAGTCTGAAGACTTTTGATGGGATTAAGTTCAGCTGGGTTGGGCTGGATGTGCTCTGAGGCCAAAACCTCCTGGAAGGCTGGAGCAATATGGAGGATGTCAGCCATCCTGTCCAGGCTGCCAGCTCTTTTCTTCCTCTTCAGCTGCTCCCCCCCCCCACACACACCTGTATTGGATGCTTAGAGCATGGCACAGCCCTTCCCACAAGGCACACCCTCTAGATTAGGGCCTTTGCTCTCCTAGAGGTTCCCGTTGGAGGCTTAGCACTCTAGGTGGTGGGGGGGGGTCCTGGGACAAATTCTGGTTTTGGGGGGGGTGTACTTTTTGAATTGAGTCCAGGAGGAGGGTTCCCAGGCTCTGTCTTGTTGTTAGGTTTGATTTTCAGTCCTCTAGGAGCATTTAGGTTTTAATCAGTAGTAGTTGTCTCTCGATAACTGAGGATGACAATTGTCTTTGTGAGTTTTCATCTATGTTGTATAGATGAGTGTGCACAAAGACACTTGTGGATGAAGGAGATTTAAGTGGAAAAGTCGATGCACAGAGACAGTCCCACTCTCTTGGCATTGGAAGCCTGGGTCCAATGGCACAAAAAATTGTTACACCTGGAGACTTCCTCAGCTGCATTGGATGGCAGTGTTGTCCTTTGTGCTCCAACATGCCCTAAGCACTCCACAGTGCTTTGCTGCGTCATCATCTCAGCCGTTGAACCTTCTTATTGGTTTCTTCTGTCTGTTCAGCTGAAGCAGTCTTCACATGCTGGGTGAGCAAAGCCCTGGTTCACCAGGGATCTAAGACCTGATGGCTACCCTCACAAGGTTTAGCCAGCCTGTCGAAGCCATTGCCCGGGGTGTGGCCACTGCTGCATGCTAGCAGCTACTAGGAGCCACAAGTGAGAGCTGGGTGTCAGGTGAGGGTCAGAGGCTGGAGAGCTTCCCTAAGAGGGCATGACAAGCCCTCCATACCAGAGATACTACCCCTCTCTGAGCACCCCATACATCTTTTGATCAGTAATGAAGGGTTTTCAGAGTTCTGAACAATTGCTGCTCTTAACCTGCCATCTTGACTCTGCCTCTGTAGATAAAAATTTTAATCATCATTTTCTGGCATTTTGAGATTCATGTTCTCTCCGTCCCACTCTTTTATCCTCCCTAACAGGGCAGGTAATATGATATAGGTGATGCATATTATATCTTACAATACATATTTCCATATTCACTAAGATATATATTGCTTTCTCTAGAGAAAAATTTATGAAAGAGCTAAAGTGAAGAATGATATGCTTCAATCTGCATGGAGACTCTATAAATTCTTTCAATGGTAATAGATTGGCATTTTTTTTTGTCTTGAATCCTTTGAAATTGTCCTGGATCCTTGCATTGCAAATAATACTTAAATAATTCACAGTTTAACTTTTTTTCATTATTATGATTCATATGTACAAGTTTCTACTGGTTCTACTCACTTTACTCTGAATTATTTAATAGGTCTTTTTATATTATTTTTATTTTATTCCAGATTACACATAAATGCAATAATCTTTTATATTTTACTAAATATAGAAACAATTTTTGACAATTTTTTTCTGACATTGTATGATTCAGACTCTCCTTCCCTTCCTCTCTCACACCCTTAGGCAGTCATTCAATACTTATTTCCATATTTCTCATACTGTGACAAAAACACACATATGACATAAAATTTAAAAAAAACTCACAAAGGAAATAAATAACTCTCATGGAGACAGACTATGGCTATTCCTATATTTCTTCTCCTGGAGCCTGCTCTGAGAGCAAGGACAATGATAATTTTGGGGACAGTGCAGATCTGACAAAAAAGTAAATTGTGTACTCAGTAACTGTTAAATCCTGAGCAAAAAAAATTTACTTTTCATCAGATCTCAAATGTAGGTTATTTAAACTAAGAGATGGTACTATGTATCATTGGGTTTCTGTGTAGGAATATTTGGGATCTATGGCATAATTAGAATATCAAAAACTTAAGCATATATAAAACTCATATTCAATTACATTTGATAATGAGTTCACATGCTTAATGAATATGTCACTTTTTATCTTTTTCATTTTCATTTCATAAAATAAAGGTTGTTTCTCACCAGATTTGCATGTTGGTATTTTAATTGTTCATATGAGAAGGAAGGTTGCTTTCTCAATATGTGGGAAAACCTATAAACTGACTACATTAAGAATTTTCCTGAAGCTGACAAGAAAGAATAATGAATTTAAAGTGTTTTTTTTTTCAAAATGTATCTCTTAGATCAAGACTAGAATTTGACCAAGTCTATAAAAATCAAGGGCTTTATCTTTCTAAAGTTCTGGTTTGACAGAATAAATAATTTCTTTGCTCAAGAACCTTCAGTAGATCCCTATTGAATTTAGAAGAACGTATTACTTCTATATTTAATTTATAGTACTACATAGTCTGACTAGAACATATTTTTTTTCAAATTTATTTTTCATTATGTGATGTAACTGATTCTATTTTATAAAATCACATCATCTGCAAAGAATGATAGTCTAATTACCTCATTGCCTTCTTTGATCCCTTCAATTTCTTTTTCTTCTCTAATTGCTACTGCTAGGAATTCTAATACAATGTCAAATAGTGGTGATTATGGGCATCCTTGTTTTACTCCTGACCTTATTGTGATGGCTTCTAACTTATCCCCATTGCAAATGATAATTTCTGATGGTTTTAAATGAATACTGCTATTTATTTTCAGGAAAGGCCCTTTTATTCCTGTACTTTGTAGTGTTTTCAATAGTAATTGGGTATTGTGTTCTTTCAAACACTTCCTGAATCTATTAAAATAATCATGTGATTTTTATTAATTTGGTTGTTGATATTGTCAGTTATGCAGATAGTTTTCTTTAAATTGAACCAGTCATGCTTTTCTGGTATAAGTCCCACTTGGTCATAGTAAATAATCCTTGTAATAACTTGCTCTAGTCTTTTTGCTACTATTTTATTTTACATATCTGTGTCTATGATCATTAAAGAGATTGATCTACAGTTTTCTTTCTCTGATTTTGGACTTCCTGGTTTGGAAATTGGTACCATATATGTGTCATAAAAAAGAATTTGCTAAGACTCTTTCTTTACCTATTTTAACAAATAGTTGATAGAGTATTGGGATTAATTGTTATTTATATGTTTGGTAGAATTCACTTAGAAATCCCTCTGAACCTGGGAATTTCTTTTTTAGGGAGTTTGATGACTTTGTCAATTTCTTTTTCTGATATGAAATTATTTAATTATTCTATTTCCTCTTTTATTAGTCTAGGCAATTTATATTTTTTTGTTAATATTTGTCCCCTTCCCACTAGATTGTTATATTTATTGTCATATAATTGGGTGAAAGAGCTCTTAATTATTTTAATTTCCTCTTCATTAGAGGTGAAATCCCCCTTTTCATTCATGAAACTTTTAATCTGATTCCTTTCTTTTTTAAATTATATTAACCAATAATTTATCTTTGAGTTTTAGGATTTCCAATTTGGTCTCTATCTGAAGGTTGTTGATTTGTTTTTTCTTTCATTTTTTTAAGTTTTATGCCTAATTTGTTGATCTCTTCTTCTTCACATTTTTTGTTAATATATGGACTCAGGGATATAAAATTTCCCCTGAGTACTACTTTGGTTGTATCTCATAAATTTTGATATGTCATTTACTCCTTATCATTCTCTTCAATGAAATCTGAAATTGTTTCCATGATTTGATTAGTTCTTTGACTAGTTATAGAGAATTTTATTATTTAATTTCCATTCACTTTTTATTTTTCCTCTACATTTACCCTCTCTAATTATAATTTTCATTTCATTATGATCTGAAAAAGTTGCACTTATTATTTCTACTTCTCTGCTTTTGTTTGAGATATTTCTATGCCCTAGCACATCATAAATCTTTATAAATGTACCATGTGTTACTAAAAAGTAGGTATATTCCTTTTTATCCCTATTTGCTTTTCTCCAGCAACCTATTAATTTTATTTTTTCTAAATTTTCATTCACTTCTCTTACTTCTTTCTCATTTATCTTCTGATTCAATTTAAAATTTGGATGGTATACCATTCAGTACAAATATGTTGAGTACTAATATTTCTTCATTATCTCTACTGACTTTTATAAGCATGTGATTACCTTCCTTATCTCTTTTAATCAGATCTATTTTTGCTTTAGCTTCATCAGAGATCATGATTGCTACTCTTGTCTTCTTTTTCTCAGTTGATGTAAGATAAATTCTGCTCCAGGCTCTTACCTTTACCCTGTGTGTGTTTCTACCTTTCTCATGTGGGTTAATAGTAAACAAGATATGGTGTGATTTTGGTTTTGAATCTATTCTATCAGCTTCCATTTAATGAGTGAGTTCATTGTATTCACATTCAGAATTATGATTACCATCTGTGTATTTCCATGATTTTAATTTTTTCTTTTAATCTGGACCTTTCTCCTTTAACTATTTCTGTCCAGACCACTGTTTTGCTTTTAATCAATCCCCCTTTCACCTCCATTATTTTACTCCCCTTCCCAGTACCTCACTACTTATTCCCCTCCTACTTCTCTATAGGGTAAGATAGGATTCTATACCCCACAAAATTTACCTATTGTTCCCTCTCTTAACTGATTCCATTGAGAATAAGGTTTAATTATTACTCATTACAATCCTTATCCTCCCCTTATTTCAATATTACCCTACCCTACCTGACCAATATTACAATTTAAGTGCTATAATTTATCCCCTTTTAACTCTTCCTTTGCTTTTCTCTTAGTACAATCCCCTTTTATTGCCCCCCCATAATTTTATTTTTAACATATCGCCCATAATACCACACCTTCTATCTTTGTAGTTTTCTTCTATCTACTATGATAATACAAATAATTTTTAAAAGTTACAGATATAATTTTTTTCCATATAGGTGTAAAATCAATTAGACCTTATTGAAGTTCTTGATTTTTTTCTTTCTTATTTACCTTTTCACAGTATCCTTGAATTTTTTATTTATATGTCAAACTTTCTGCTTAATTCTGGCCTTTTCTTCAGGTGGAAATCTTGGAAATCTTCAATTTTATTAAATGCCCATATTTTCTCCTGAATGTAGATAGACAGTTTTGATGGGTAAGTCATTCTTGGTTGTAGACCTAGTTGTCTTGCTTTCCAAAAAATCCTATTCTAAGTCTTGTAGTCCTTTAGTGCAGTCTGCCAGATCCTGTGTAATTCTGATTGAGGATTCATGATATCTGGATTGTTTCCTGCACTCTCAAAAAAACCCTTTCATTTATCCATCCATTCATTTCTGCTTATTATGGTTTCATATTTCTCCTCCCTTTTGAGGCCAAACACCTTGAGAAGTCTAACTGTAATTTTTGTCTATACTTAATTTCTTCTCTTTTTCAAACTTTGGACAACCTGTTTTTGGAGCTCAGCAGTCAAATAAAACTAATTTCTGAAAAATTAAAAAAAAATTAAATTGTCTGATCCAATAACCTTTTCTAAATTATCATCCTTGAACTTAATGTAGCTTTCAACATCATGAATATCTCTCTTTTTCCTTGATGCTTTCTTCTCTCAATGTTTTTAAGACATTACTATCCTGGTTCTCTTCCAACTTATCTGACTGCAACTTTTCTGAACCCTTTAATAGATCTTCAACCAATTCAAATCTAATAATCATGGGTGAACTATAGGACTCTGTCTTGGGCTTTGGTGAATTTTAAACTACTCCACCCTTATCAGACCTTACTTTAGAAGATCTGATTTAGCTATTTCCTGGTCAGTAACAATGGAGATACTTGGTAAAACAGAATCAATTCTTGGGAAATCTACTTTTCTCCACCATACTCAGTTTAACAAGGTCAAGATGCCTGCACCATACTCAAAGATTTAATTATCTGAGGAAATGGTCTTCAATAGACATGTGCAGATAAAAATCAGACAGAGCCCTAGGCTGTCCTAAGTCAAGCTAAGCTATCATTGGTACACATGAGAAGAAGGAGAGTGAAGTAAAACTGTCTATATAAGGCACGTCACTGGCTCTCTTCACTCTCTTTCCCTGGAGAGGCGATTCTGGCTACCAGCATACTAGGCGTTCCGACATCTTAGAGTGGTGGCATTTATATATCTGTGTTTGACAGTGAGTTTGCCCTTGAGTTTATTCGGGTTAGGGCATCTTGACTGAGCCCCTTTGGAGTTCAGGTTGACTCCTTCCTCCTTACACTCCAAAACCTTACTTTCTAAATCTCCTAATCTTCCTGCTCTGTACTAGCCAGATGGGAGAAATCCTACTCCTTTTCCTTCTTCCTTCCTCTTAATCTCCTCCACTATATCAATTAAATCATAAACCATAAAATTTCCAGCTGACTTGGGTATTTTATTATTTGGGATTTGCCCTGGTGACCAATTAAATTTAGATTTTAAGTCACAATGCTAAAATTATCTTTACACTTTTCTATAACAATTCATTTCATGGCCTCATAAGCTCCTATGGATTCAATTATCATGACTCTGCCGAAAATTCTAAAAGAGTATCTGTCCTGACATAAAATCTCTTCTGATATATAATTTTAAATATCTAACTGTCTATTTCTCAAATGGATATCCTGAATACATCTTAAATTAGACATGCCCCCCCAAAAAAAACTCATTATCTGTTTCCTCAAACCCTCCTCCTTTTAAAAAATTCTGGAGGGAGAGGCAAAAAAAATACATGCATTGAAAGTTCAGATGTATGAAAACCCTTCCTCACACCAAAATACACATGGGAAGTGAATGAATTTTGCATCTATATAACAAATATAGATGCAAAAATCTTAAATAGGATACTAGTAAAAAGACTACAGCAAGTGATAAGGAGGGTCATTTACTATGATCAAGTAGGATTTATACCAGGAATGCAAGGCTGGTTCAATATTAGGAAAACCATACACATAATTGACCATATCAACAATCAAAACAACAAAAATCACATGATTATCTCAATAGATACAGAAAAAGCCTTTGATAAAATACAACACCCATTCCTATTAAAAACACTAGAAAGTATAGGAATAGAAGCATCTTTCCTAATAAAAAGAAACAGTACATTTCTAAAACCATCAGATAGCATCATCTGCAATGGGGATAAACTAGATGCATTCCCAATAAGATTAGGAGTGAAATAAGGATGCCCATTATCACCTCTATTATTTAACATTGTACTAGAAGCACTAGCAGTAGCAATTAGAGAAGAAAAATAAATTGAAGGCACTAAAATAAGCAATGTGGAGACCAAGTTATTGATCTTTGCAGATGATATAATGATCTACTTAAAGAATCCAAGAGAATTAAAAAAAGCTAATCTAAATAATCAACAACTTTAGCAAAGTTACAGGATACAAAATAAACCCACATAAATCATCAGCATTCTCATATATATTTCCAACACATCTCAGTAGCAAGAATGAGACAGAGAAATCCCATTCAAAATCACTTTAGACAAAATAAAATACTTAGGAATCTATTTCCTGAGACAAACACAGGAACTATATGAACACAACTACAAAACACTCTCCACACAATTAAAACTGTATCTAAAGAATTGGAAAAACATTAACTGCTCATGGGTAGGATGAGCCAATATAATAAAAATGACCATCCTACCCAAACTTATTTATCTATTTAGTGCCATACCCATTGAAATTCAAAAAAAAAAATTTTTTTACTGATTTAGAAAAATCCATAACAAAGTTCATTTGGAAAACAAAGGATCAAGGATATCCAGGGAAATAATGAAAAAAAATACAAAGGAAGGTGGCCTTGTAGTCCCAGATCTCAAGCTTTATTATAAAGCATTGGTCATCAAAACAATTTTGTACTGGCTAAGAGACAGAAAGGAGGATCAGTGGAATAGACTTGTGATAAGTGACCTCAGGAAGACAATATATGACAAACCCAAAGACCCCATCTTCTGTGACAAAAAAAAAATACTATTTGACAAAAACTGCTGGGAAAACTGGAAGACAGTGTGGGAGAGACTAGGTTTGGATCAACACTTCACACTGTACACCAAGATAAACTCAGAATGGGTGAATGACTTGAACATAAAGAAGGAAAATATAAGTAAATTAGGTGAAAAGAGAATCGTATACATGTCAGACCTGTGGGAAGGGAAAGACTTTAAAACCAAGCAAGACATAGAAAGCTTCACAAAATGTAAAATAAACAATTTTGATTACAACAAATTAAAAAGGTTTTTGTAGAAAACAAACCAACGAAACCAAAATGAGAAGGGAAGCAACAAATTGGGAAACAATTTTCATAACAAAAATTTTTGACAAAGGTCTAATTACTCAAATTTATAAAGAATTAAATCAATTGTACAAAAATATCATGCCATTCTCCAATTGATAAATGGGCAAGGGACATGAACAGGAAGTTTTCAGATGAAGAAATCAAAACTATTAATCACATGAAAAAGTGCTCTAAATCTCTTATAATCAGAGAGATGCAAATCAAAACAACTCTGAGGTATCACCTCACACCTAACAGATTGGCTAACATGACAGCTATGGAAAGTAATGAATGCTGGAGGGGATGTGGCAAAGTAGGGACATAAATGCACTCCTGGTGCAGTAGTGAATTGATCCAACCATTCTGGAAGGCAATGTGGAACTATTTACAAAAGGCAATAAAAGACTTTCTGCCCTTTGGTCCAGCCATAGCACTGCTGTATTTGTACTCCAAAGAGATAATAAGGAAAAAGACATGTACAAGAATATTCATAACGGTGCTCTTTGTGGTGGCCAAAAATTAGAAAATGAAGGCATGCCCTTCAAATTGGGAATGGATGAACAAATTGTGGTATATGTTGGTGATGGAATACTATTGTCCTGAAAGGAATAATAAAGTGGAGGAATTCCATGAAGAGTGGAACAACCTCCAGGAAGTGATGTGGAGCATAAGTAGCAGAAGCAGGAAAACATTGTACACAGAGACTGAAACACTGTGGTACAATCAAACCTAATGGACTTCTCCATTAGTGTCAATACAATGTCCCTGAATATTCTGCAGGGTTCTAGGAGAAAAAACACTATCCACAAGCAGAGGACAAATTGTGGGAGTAAAAACACTGAAGAAAAGCACCTGCTTGACTACTGGGGTAGAGGGAACATGATTGAGGAGAAACTCTAAATGACCACCCTAATGCAAATACCAACAACATGGAAATGGGTTCAAATCTAGGACACATGTGATACCCAGTGGAATTGTGCATCGATTATGGGAGATGTAAAGATTAAAATTTTGGGAAACTGAGGCAGGTAGAAATTAGTTTCTCTCTTCAAGGAGTATCACATTTTAGAGGTTTATTAAAGGTTGAGAATTTAAGAATATATAAGTAAGAAAAGGCATGTGACAGGTGGACCACAAGGCCCACCCAAATTTCATTCACATCATGAGACATGACTATTTGCCAGCTGAGACAGGAAGTAAAGAGACCCCAAAGCCTTGGCAATCAGGTTAAATACCTTCTTGATCTTGGCCCACGTGAGAATTCAGTGAGATTACAAAGCATTTTGGGGAAGTTGAGCAAGGGCTTCTGGGGATTGAGTTCAATCCAGAGTTCAAATCCATTTTTATATACCCCCTTTTGATCATCTGGGGAGGACTTCCCCAAAGGATCATAAAAACATAATCAATTTAAACATTGCAACAATTTGAGGATGAGAGAAAATAAAGAAAAAAAACAATAATTGCTGGACGCATTGACAAAAAGCCAGTTAGGGGGGCAGTCTCCTTTGGCATGAAAGTATAGATACAAATAAATGTTCAATCAACTACACCCAAAGTTCATTTTTGTGCACCTTGTGGTCTGGAAATTTCTTCATGGTGGCTTCTCCATGTGAACCTTAAAAATTCTCAGATCCTACTTCTTAAGGTTAGGATTGTAAACCTTAAAAATTCTCAGACCCTACTTCATAAGGTTGGGTTAAGACCATTCCCCACTTTAAACAATTAAGAAACTTAGATCAGGAATGTGAGACCTTTAATCCACCCCTACTTAAGCCTGCTTTAGGGGAAGAAACTCCTTGCTGAACAATGAAAAGTACTTAAACCTATACTTATAATAAGGCAAAAAGTTCTTAAGTTGTGCCTATTTTTAGGACTAATACAAAAGGGTGCTAAGTACCTATAAAGGTCAGGTAACTTGTTAACCTACAAGGAGCAAAGAGGTGAGAACTTACTCAGAGATTCTAGTCTACTCAGGTGTGAATTACTCAAAAGATTAATTTTCTTAGGTGTGAACTGAGAATGATATGTCCTTTGAAAAACATACACTGTGATTGATAGATGGGAGAACTTAGGCGAGGTGACATATAGGAGAAAATTCCCTTTATAAGTAGAACAGTCTCTTAGAACAAGGGATTAAGAACAATCTCTTGAGGACAGTCTCTTGGGATAACCTCTTAAAGACAGTCTGAGGGAGGCTGACTCTAGATGGAACTCCCTCTGAGGAGACTCTGTCCCTCTGAATCCTTGCTTGGACAGATCTTGTGGTGAGTGAAAAAAGACTGACTGATCCCTCTCATCGTAAGCTGCCTCATGCCGGCATAGGCTGGTATAGCCCTTTTCTCATTATTTCCTTTTTCTCTCTTTCTTTAATTCCTCATTGTATTAATTAAAATCTCTATAAAACACAGATGACTTGGATATATTGAATAATTGGGAATTTTTCCCTGGCGACCACCCTATATATTGATTTAAAAACAAGACGCTGTAGTGAAAACATATTTTCTGTGGTCACAATTAACTCATCCACTCTTATATCTACTATAATTTATGTCTTCCACTATTTTAATCACTACAGTTTATGACAACCAACTATTTTAATTATCACATCCAACAGTTCAGTTTCTGGATTCAGGGAAGTGGCATCTTTATTTACCTAAAATTCTTCTCAAAAGGAATTTCAACTTTGCAATTTAAATAATGATATTTTTACATTCCCTCTGTTAAGAGGGTGATTAAAAACACAGGATCACTTAGGGATGCATGGCTGAGGTATGAGTTATATGAATCAATTGGCAAGAGATATTAAAAAGATATTAGAAAAATCCAAAGAAAAAAAGAAAAAAAACTCTGGATGAAAATATAGACTATCAAAGTCTTATGTGAAAAAATTCTAAGTAAAAGAAAAATAAATTTATAACAGGTCCTTGAATCAGGGCCCAATCAAAATGATCTAAGCAATAATGCATTTACGCAGTCAGTAGCCAGGACTACAGAAAGGTACCACATTATGAAAGGCAGAAAAGGGAACCAGATTATATGAGCTAAGGTTGAGATACTCATCTGTGAGTAATTTCAGAGTGAGTGTGGACACAAGGAAGGCCTACATCTTAACATAAGTCAAGTGCCTCAACTCCAAGTCTCACACTAGATTCAAAACCTTTTTATTGGCCTAGAATGGCATCAATCTATTCTGAATTGGCTTTTCTTTGGCCCTATGCAATGGCTCTTTTGTGTATATCTTGTTCTGGAATCAGACAGAATCATTAAGCAAAGTCCCATAATTTTTTTTAAATAATAATGGCATCATTTTTATAGTCACAAGCTTTTTGGGGTATGCATTGGCAAATGTATCTTAAACTTATAGTACTGAAAAGTCAAAAAGTTAAAGAAAATCTTAATGCTGGTGACATGTGCTTCAAATATAAAATGGAGAGAAAAAATTTAAAAAGTATATTGCACATGCAAGAAAAATATAATAATAAGTCTTTCAAAAATTCAAAAATATAGATTATAATCATTTGCACTGTGTGTCAGCTAAGAAAATATAGAATACAAGTCTCTCTCACCAAAAATGAGATCCATTTCCTTTTCATCTGGCCATGATCCACTGTAGCCAATGAATTTAACAAGGTAACAATTTTTCATTTTTTTAAAAATACAGTAGTACAAATATGTAGATATAAATATCCCCAAAATTCTCAATAGCCCAATTAATTACAATAGCAAACAAACACACTATCATATTTCACACAAGTTGCTGTATGGCATTTTTAAAAAAAACCTATGAATGGATGGATATTTGTCACAATTTTTTACAAACATAGCAATTTAATTTACAAACTTGGCAATTTAAACATTTTTAAACAAAGTAAAACTCATCTTGGGTTAAGAACATAATCAAGAAATCTATATATCATTCTGGTGGAAGTAAAATAGTGAGCTGAAGAGTATAAATGATAGATGCTCCTTTTATGGAGGCTTTTTAGGGGTACAAATGCCCTGAGATTAATTGCCCCAACTTCCATTCACATTTAGAAATGTGGGAAGGTTGTGGGTTATAAAATGTATTTCACTTCAGCTACTAGAGTGAGCCTTACACCTCATGGTAGGGGCAGGCAAAATAACCAGATTGTTAAAAAAAAATTCTAAAAATCATATTTAAAAAACCCTTAAAATCATTTGAGATATTTAGCACATTACATTTTCCAAAGGTTGTTATACCTTTATAACCAGTTCTGAAGAAGTCCATCTATCCTCTATGTGACAGTTTACAAAGGCAAAAATAGAAAGGCTATTTTATTTTATATGGATTTAATTACAATGATATTTGTTTCAAAATATGGTTATAGGGGAAAAGCAGCAGAATTTTAAAACTCAGTACATTAAATGAAAAGTATTAAAAGAATAATATAGAATCCAGTAATATATGAACGTAAAATCACAATTAAACCTAAAACCAAGCAAACATCAAAATGCAATAGAAATACAGAGATTTTTCTTATAAACCACTGGAGTCTGAAATGGCTTTGAATAGAGCCTCTTGTCTCTTCAAAGTTCCTTGGGGTTTTTTTTTATTTTATTAATCATCCATTTAAATTTCTATTGTCTGAAGGCAGAGTGATAAGGCCTAGGCAATGGGGGATAAGGGACCCATCCAGGACCCCACAGCTGGGAAGTATCTGAGGCCAGATTTTAACCCAGGACCACATGTCTTTAGGCCTGGCTCTCAGTAAGCTGAGAAGCAGAGTTTTTTCCCCAAAGGAATGCAGGTGAAGTCAATAAAAGGATCAATGCAATTAAAAGACATCCTTGTAAAATAGCCATTGCTTTTAAGTTCCTGCTTGAAAAAGTCTGTTTCTTCTCTCTCCCTTTTCTCTCTCCCCTCCTACACATGGTCAATACCCTGTTATCCGTTGGTAGAAATGAGTCCTGTGCGATCTGCTCAAAGGATCTGGGTGATGAGACGGCTGGGGTCGTGCTCATGGGTCTGGGGCGCAGAAACAGGCATGCAGGGCTGGGAGATCAGGTACCAGGTGAGAGGCCAGGAGCAGAAGCCAGAGCCGGAGCAGGCCGCCGGGGTGGGCAGGGCCAGTACCAGGTGAGGACTGAGAGAGGTCAGGATCGGGGGATGCAGGCAGGAGCTGATCAAGATGGTTTTCTAAAAAAGCATCTTGGAGAAATGTGGCTTAAAAAAATTCTAGGCACTAGCTATTAAAGCTGAATTAAAGATCAGAAAAGAATCAGAAGATTGAGAGTCTTTTCTCCCATTAGGTCACCAACTGTGAAGATTAAAATTTTGGGAGACCGAGGCAGGTAGAAATTAGTTTTTCTCTGCAAGGAGTATCATATTTTAGAGGTTTATTAAAGGTTGAGAATTTAAGAATATACAAGTAAGAAAAGGCATGTGCCAGGTGGGCCACGAGGCCCACCCAAAATTTCACTCACATCATGAGACACATCTGTTTGCCAGCTGAGACAGGAAGTAAAGAGACCCAAAAGCCTTTGCAATCAGGTTAAATACCTTCTCGATCTCGGCCCATATGAGAATTCAGTGAGATTACAAAGTATTTTGGGGAAGTTGAGCAAGGGCTTCTGGGGATTGAAGTCCAAAGTTCAAATCCATTTTTACAGAGGGGTGGTGGGAGGAGGGAGGAAAAGAAAATTATCTTTTTTTCCAAGGAATAATGTGTGAAAATGATCAAATAAAATAAAGTTTAAAAATTAAAAAACAAAAACATAAAGTTCAGTTGGAAGAACAAAACATCAAGGATATACAGGAAAATAAAGAAAAAAAATGTGAAGGAAGAAGGACTTGCAGTCCCAGACCTCAAACTATACTATAACACAGTGGTCATCAAAACAATTTGGTATTGGCTAAGAGACAGAAAGGAGTATCAGTGGAATTAACTTGGGGAAAATGACATCAGCAAGACAGTCTATGATAAGCCCAAATATGCCAGCTTGTAGGACCAATATCCACTATTTTATAATAACTTCTGGGAAAACTGGAATACAGTATGGGAGAGATTAGGTTTGGATCAATATTTCATACCCTACACAAAGATAAACTCAGAATGGGTGAATGACTTGAATATAAAGAAGGAAATTATAAGTAATTTAGGTGAACACAGAATAGTATAAATGTCAGATATTTGGGGAAAGAAAGACTTTAAGACCAAGCAAGAGTTAGAAAAAAAAATCAC
This sequence comes from Monodelphis domestica, assembly GCF_027887165.1. Lineage (NCBI taxonomy): Eukaryota > Metazoa > Chordata > Mammalia > Didelphimorphia > Didelphidae > Monodelphis > Monodelphis domestica. The sequence goes on along the minus strand of NC_077234.1, from coordinate 145,191,216 downwards.
AAAATATAAAATAAATATTTTTGATTACATTAAATTAAAATGTTTTTGTACAAACAAAACCAATGCTACCAAAATTAGAAGAGAAGCAACAGATTGGGAAACAATTTTCATAAAAACCTCTGACAAAGGTCTAATTACCCAAATTTATAAAGACCTAAATCATTTGTACAAAAAATCAGTCCCTTCTTCAATTGACAAATGGGCATTGGACATGAATAGGCAATTTTCAATTAAAGAAACCAAAACTATTAATAAGCACATGAAAAAGTGTTCTAAATCTCTTATAACCAGAGAGATGCAATTTACAACAACTCTGAGGTATTACCTCACACCTAGTAATTTGGCTAACATGACAGCAAAGGAATGTAATGAGTACTGGAGGGAATGTGGCAAAGTTGGGACATCTACGCACTCCTGGTGGAGTTTTGAATTGATCCAAACATTATGGAGGGCAATTTGGAACTATGCCCAAAGGGAGATAAAAGACTGTCTGCCCTTTGATCCAGCTATAGCACTGCTGGGTTTTTACCCCAAAAATATAATAAGGAAAAAGACATGTACAAGAATATTCATAGCTGCACTCTTTGTGGTGGCAAAAATATTGGAAAATTAGGTGATGTCCTTCAATTGGGGAATTGCTGAACAAATTATTGTATATGTTGATGATGGAATTGTTTATTGTGCTCAAAGAAATAATAAATTGGAGGAATTCCATGTGAAATGGAACAACCTCCAGGAATTGATGCAGAGTGAGAGGAGCAGAACCAGGAGAACATTGTGCAGAGAGACTGATACACTCTTGTACAATCTAATATAATGGACTTCTCCTTTGGTGGCAATGCAATGATCCTTAACAACTTGAAGGGATCTATGAGAAAAAAAACACTCCACATTCAAAGGTAAAACTGTGGTAGTAGACACACAGAAGTAAAACAACTGCTTGATTACATGGGTCAAGGGGAATATGATTGGGGATATAGACTCTAAATGGACATCTAGTGCAAACATCAACAATATGGAAATAGGTTCTGATCAAGGACACATGTAATATCTAGTGGAATTGAACGTTGCCTACAAAAATGGGTGGGAAGGAGAGAGGGAGGCAAAGAATATGATTCTTTTAACCAAGGAATAATGTTCTAAATTGACTAAATACAATTTAAAAAAAATTAAAAATTAAAAAATATTCTATTATTGTCATGTGCACTATCATCATCCCAGTAACACAGGCTTGTAAATTAGTTGTCTTCCTTAAATCTTCACTCTTATTCTACTCACTCCATGCCAATCTTTCCCCATGGCATGTTGATTTTATCTTTATATTTTATTTTGCAAACTCTTACTTCTCTATTACACTGCCCTGCTCCCCACTCCCAATTTTGTGTAACATACATATCACTTCACATTTAGGCTATTGTGAGAATTTTCTGGTTCTTCTCTCTACCACACATCTCTACCCAGTTCAGTATATTCTCCATCCAATTGCCAACATGATCATCCTAAAACTTAGGTTTGATTATGTTAATCCCCTATTCAATAAACTCCATTGATTCCCATCACTTTAAAGATAAGAATAAAAGAAAGGAAGAAAAAAAAAACTTTGGTTTGGCATTCAAAACTAGTTATATCTTGCCCATACCCACTATACCTTTAGTCTTGCATCATTACTACCCACTAACCCACCAAAATACCCTGTAATTCAGTGTGACTGAATTCCTTCCTGTTCCTTGATTACAGAAATTTTCATCTCTGGATATTTTCACTGGTTGCATCCCATGGAGTGCTTGTTCCACTTTTCTCTTCCCATGGTTTCTCAGACTTTTAAAAAAATTCTAACCAAAATTTCACCTTTTACATGAAGCCTTTCTAGTACCTTCCTTCCATTTATTACTTTCTATGTATCATTTATTTACCTTATTTATATAGAGCTATTTACATGTCATCTCTCACATTAGAAAAGAGAGAATTGAGAATATGGTTCTCTTGTGCTTTTCTTTGCATCCCTAGTATTCGACACATTTTCTGTAACATTATAAACATTTAGCAAATATATATTAGCTGACTGAAATTGAGTTTCCTGATCCACAAGAATATTAGCATTAACTGTCAAATGTATGTTGATTTTGAATTTTCAGTGTAATTTTTGCACACACACACACACACACACATATAATACTTACAATTGCAGAGAATTATGCTATTCCTTAAAAAAGAGATGTAATTTAACCAATCTAAAGGTAAAGGGTGGAGAGAGAATCTCACATGTGACCCATGCATTGTGATACCTTTTCAATGTGTGATTTTAAGAATGGTAGAATTGATATGTCTCTACTCTTTCTCCCTTAATCTTCTCCTAGAAACTTGAACACACATAGCAAATATCAAGGAAATTCATTTATCCAATGTAAAGAAGAAATCAGAGAAGGTATATAAATATGAATATATACCAGATTATAAAGAGTGAAGGAGCTCTGTACTTGGGTATTTGATAATTCTGCTCAATTAAAAAAATTAATTAATTAAAATTAATTTTTAATTAAAATTCAATTAAAAAATTGCTCAAAAAAAAAAAAGGGAGAGGTCCTTGACTCTCACTCAAGGGGAAACTTTTAGAAGTCTCTAGAATATCAAGTTGAGAGTAAAGACATGACAAATGGTTCCTGCACTTCTTATGTCCTCCCAGAACCTTTTTCTTCATGTGGTGGACAGAGTTGTCCTCTTATATCTTCTTTCTTTAAGCTGGAAAGCATACGGGTACAATACAACTTGGCAGGTGAGGAGTTTTTAAGAAGGCTAGAGCACAAAAATTCCAAAGTGCATCAGAGCTAAGGATTTCAGGAGGGAGACTGGCAGGTCTAGAGCTTATTTACTTCTCACCAACTATACCCTTGACCCTCAGGCAAGTCATGGCATTCAGCTCCATCAATAATGATAGTCCTAAGTTAATGGACTTTGAGGCAGACTATATTTGCTTAGATTTGACATTTGCTTACATGGATGCTTATGTACAGTAAAGGCATTTCCATAGTAAATTACATTATAATCCAACAAAATATGAGATTATTGAATCAAAGCACAATCTCAATGACTCATTGAGGTATGCTTCTTAAATAATATGGGCGTAGGATATAAATGTAGGCAGATTGTCATACGGTAAAAAGTGTTTAAAAGCTAAAGGACTATGTTGTCATTGTCTTAGAGATTTTCCTACTGAAGTTTAAATAATTTAAAGAGACTTGTCAGGAGGTCTGCTTCAGGGTAATGCTTTTTTTTATTTTTTTGACGAAGAAATTCTCATGGGCTAGGTATGAAGTTGTAGAGGGAGTGTCATCTGTATTGATGAAAGGAGTAAACATAGTCAAACACTGAGATCATTAAAGAAAGTTCAAGTTGAAGCTATTGTCTATGGCATCTTTTTGAGGGAAGGATTTTTCTTAGTGATGAGACCTGAGCGCAATTGCAGTGACACTATGAGCCTTAGAATTTTTCTAATATGTTCATAAACAAAATACAAACAGCTGTTGAAATGAAGTGTGATAATGATTAACATTTTCTTGAGTCATTTCAAAGAGGTTGTTTTCTTTTTTTTCTTGCTACCCAGTTGAATTTAATTAAGTTTATGGGTATATAAGGGAAATTACAGCACAAATTTGGGGGCCCATCTTTGTGAATTCTGATCGTTGAGTAGCTTAGCTCCAAGGAAAAGTAATCCATCTGGGTATAGTTTCTGCATTTATCCAAAACAGTGGAACTTTTGAACCTTGTAGCTTTAAAAATAAGGGAATTAGGTCCTCAGTACTTCACATTCTAGTTTCAATAATTCCTAAGATATTTATATTTTATGACGTTTTATGTCCAATACAATCATTTTAATATATTGGTGTTTTCCAAGTCTATTTTTATGTTTGATCTTTGTTAGTCATTCTTTTATGTATACTATTTGAGTAATCAAAAGTAGAGAAATGCATTATTGTTTTTGCATATGGGCTTATCCTGAGCACAACATTTTGCATATATTCAGCCAAACTGTTTGTTTTAATGTTCCTTTTCTAAAATTTACATTTTAATCTTCTTATATAGTCCATTATGCCACAAATATGCATTGCAAAATCTGATTGCTAACTCAGACTTTGTCATTTTAAAGAAAAAAAGTGAGGGCTTTGTGTAAGGCTTCTAAGTATGGAAAATAATGAGAAAACATAATGTGTGGTTTCTCCTGAAAAGAAATATTTTCAACTTTCAACTTTATGTATGCTTTAATATAAAATATTCTATGATTGAAAATCTACCTTTAAAAATCCATTCAAGTTCATTTCTCTATTTTCCATTTCTTTATATATATATATATATGCATATATATACACACACATATATACATATATGTGTATATCTGTTTCCTAATAAATTGTAGACTCATAGAATCTCATAGCCATAAAACTTTTAATAATGGTAGATCCATTACTTAATGAGGAGGCAGATTCAACTTTTTGACATTTTTTTTCCTTACCACTGCCCCCAAAGTTAAAAACCTGATTTTGTGTGACCTGCTTATAAATTTTTTTGCCCTTTCTTATACAAAAACTTTCTAACAGCTAAATATGCCTGTGATTTTGGCCTTTAAATTCTATCTTTTTTCAAATTAAGTGTTATTGATTCTCTCAATTAATCCTAAAATGTCTATTCCGTTCCTTTTCTATTCAATCCCCCTTTCTCTAGACATTTTTCTGCACTTTAAATCCTTACTAGATTGTGACTTCCTAGATTGAACATAATACTCCAGACTGAATCTAATGAGGGTAAAAGAGAGTTGGATATGTAAATATAACAAGATAATAGCAAATATTACAAATTGTGACAAAAATAATTATAATGAAGTTAGTTGAGTACAACATTATATTTCATCTGATATTTTCATCTCAAAACTTCATTTTTCCTCATCTCTCATATTCATGTTTATATCCATCCTCTTTCCTTATCCCTTATAGCAATCACCACTATATTTAAGGTAGGCACTCATCATCCTCTTGTCTTGAATTTGAAAGGCATTTATTTGGTATACCTGTTATGTTTCTCTCCTCTTTCCAATCTATCACCAAGACTGCTACAAATTCATATTCTTAGAAGCATCTTTTTGTTCAAGAAGCTTCAGTGGCACCCTATTGTTTCTATATAAAAATATAAACCCATCTATTTGGCATTTAATATCCTTCAGAAAAGGAGTTGAATCTATTTTTCTAAATTAAGAACTAATCCATTACCTCATGGACTCTACATTTTCACCAAATTGGTCAACACATATAAGCTATTCCATCTCCTAGTTTCATATATTTGTATAGATAATTTCCCATATTTACTTGTGACTTCCTCTCCTCAAGAACTCCTCACTAATATGGGGTTCCCAAAGAAGTTAGTGAATATTTCTGCTCTATTTGTGTCAGATCAAACCCACATCAACTGTCTTCCCTCCATTGTTATTATCAGTACCAATAAAGCAGTTAAAATTGGTCATCGCTTATAAAATATTATTTACATCAAAGATATACAAGATAAACTATCTGCTAAGAATTTGAATGTACATTCTTTCCTATTTGACCTTGGTCTCTAGGGTAGTAGACTCAAAACTTAGATCTATTTCTATATCAGCAATGAGATAAACAAACTGACATTCAAAAGTACCACAATCACTAGATGAATCCTAGTTCCATTTTTTTCCTGGCTTAGTTCCTAGAAGTCACTTATGATAATCACCTCCTAGCTCCATGAAGTAGTATTTCTGGACTGGCTGCCATCCTAAGTCTATAACTCAGGTTTTGGGATGTCAGAACTTTCAGACTCTCTTCCTGAAAACATTTTTATCTTACTGGTTTTCTAGGTTCTATTGTGTTCAACTAGAATAGAAAAAGACCAAATGTTGAGGACTAGGAACAACTGTGGTTGACAGTAATATAAAAATTATTACCATTTCTGTGTATAGTTGAAGTAATAGAATAAAATTATAGGTTTTGAATACACTGAGCAATTTATAAATTAGGGTATTTGAGGAAACATCAATATGAATTTTGATGTCATCTATGAATTCAGGAATTGGAATGAAAGCCAAATGAGGTACTATACTGGGAATCAGTATTTTAATTTAGTATGAACAACTCCATTTTGTTTTATCCTCAAATTGAGATTAAATAATCATTTTGTAACATTTTTCTGAAACAAAACAAACATATAAAGAGGTATTGTTTGGCAAGAATTTTTCTTTTTCTAAATTTTGATAAATAATTACTAATGATTCCCCATCCAAAAATATCTATTGAACATCTAATAAACAGTTGCCAATGCTAGTAACTTTCATTGATAGCTTCTTTTTATAGTAAGTATTTTGCCAATCAGAATTGAGATGCAATTTGTAAGCTCTCATTGATGAAACTATATGAAAACATAGGAGGTCCCACTGCCTCCACTTCTGAGAATTAAGCATCCCTTGTTAATTTGAAAGCAGTGCCCACTGACAGAGACTTGTCAGAAAGTCATCATGGAGGAGACATGCAACCTCTGGCTGTGCTGAGAGGGAACACTATCATGAGCTAATTAGTATGCAACATTGTTATATTAGGGATGTGTTTCTTTAGGGGTTGATATTTATATAATTTAATGCTTATATTGAGTAGGTCTTATTAGGGTGGGTTCAGCAATAATAGAAAATTAATCTTATGGCTGCATCATGTATTATAAGAATACACTGTACTATTCATTGAGCTAAGAAGGAGAATTCCCAGGGCATAAAAAAATAAGACCTACTAGAAACTTAAAATGGCAAATAAATTTGCATAGGATAAACTATGAAATATTATAGGTTACTAAGGAATGGTTATTATAGAGATAGAATCTAGAATTGGGAAGGGGAAAAAGCAAATAGATTTTAGAAATCCTGTCAGGTTCATTAAATGAATTGTTATAAATGAAAGTACATACAGCCCTTGAAAGAATGGCCAGGAATGCAAGGTTAACTGTCAAGTCCCAGGAAAACAAATATAGGGGTAAAATGTTTAAGATGAATTCAGGTTTATTAGTTTTATAATAGGTCTTCCAGACAGCCCAGTGTAATGGATAGTTAGATCTGTAATTGGACATAAGGTGGGATGAGATTGAGGGGAAGGTAGTAAGGATAGCAAGCATGGAGATTGTAGAATACTCTTTGTACAATGGCAATTGGAAGTTTAGAGTCACTATTTACAGAAGGGAATGAGAATAGAGTACATACTAAATATTTCTAGTCCTAGCAGATAATCAGTGGATAGAGGAGGGGTCTGGATGAATAAAGTATATGGTCCTACTCTTCTTACCTCCAGCCCTGACATAAAACTTTATGGAAGATACTAATGTTTTGTTTTTAAAGATCCAGAAAATCTACCTCATTGCAGACCAAAGCAAGTGATTTTATGGTTTATTGACATTTCTGAAGTAAGTTAGTTCTGGGAACAGTCTCTGGAGCACTGGAAGAAGTTCTAAAACAAATGACTTAAAGTGGGCAGTCTAGATAGAGATTATGAAAGGGCCTCTTGGGAAGGTCTGTAAGCAGAGGTGAGAAGCTGGGTGGTCTGTATCTAAGCCTGACATAAGGATTACTGGGAATACTATGTAGTGAAATAGGTAGAGGTAATTGACCAGAAAATATTCTAAATTTTGAAGAATTTTGAATGCTGGTATAAATCATTTTTTTTCATTTAATCTAGTGTCAATACAAATATACTGAAGGTAATTTTATTTGTTCTTTAGGTTTTGGGTGAGAGTGGTATGATGAGATTTTGTTTAGATTATTTTAGCAGCATTATAAAAGATAGACAGAAGAGGAGAAAATAAAAGAGGAAGATTATTCATTGAAGAAATCCATTGCAATGGTTCAGTCTGGAGTTTATAGGGATTTGAACTAGAGTAGTAACAATGGAAGTAGAAAGAATAAGTCATAGGACTATTTGAAGTTAATATTTTGAATGTAGAATCAGTAGGGCTTGGCAACTAATTGACTAATGAAGAAAATAAATTAAAATAAAAAATACACATTCTGAAAGTTATAAAGTATTTATATACACGAGAATGGTCAACACCTTTACAAGAACAGGGGGAAAGCAGAAGCCAAAGATTTGACAAGAAAAATGCTTTTGGGAAAGTTTTTTTTTTTAACTCAGAATTTTATTTTATTTTATTTTTAATTTTATCTAATTAATTTAGAATAGTTTTCCATGTTTACAAGAAATATCTTCTTTCCCTGTCCTCTTCCAGCACACTCCCTTTGCTATTGCAGAATTCCTCTGGATTTTATATGAGTCTATATTTTCAATCAACCCTTGTAATTGAGCAATTGTTTTTCTTCTGTGTTTCTATTCCCACCGTTCTTCCTCTGACTAGATAGTATTCTTTCTCATGAGTCCCTCCAAATTGCCCTTGGTCACTGCATTGCTGCTAGAAGTCCATTCAATTGTACCACAGTGTATCAGTCTTTGTGTACATTGTTCTCCTGGTTCTGCTCCTCTCACTCTGCGTCAATTTCCTGGAGGTCATTCCAGTTCACATGAAATTCCTCCAGTTAATTTTTCCTTTAAGCATGATGGTATTCCATCACCAATAGATACCAAATATAATCAGCCATTTCCCAATTGAAGGAATTCATTCATTTTCTAATTTTTTTGCCACCACAAATAGTGCACCTATGAATATTTGGGTATAAGTCTTTTTCCTTATGATCTCTTTAGGGTACAAACCCAGCAGTGCTATGGCTGGATCAAAGGGTAGACAGTCTTTTAGTGCCCTTTGGGCATAGTAAAAATTGCCTTCCAGGATGAATGAATCAATTTACAACACCACTAACACTGCATTAATGTCCCAACTTTGCCACATCCCCTCCAACATTTATAACTTACCTTTGCAGTCATGTTAGCCAATTTGCTAGTTGTGAGTTGGTACCTCAGAGTTGTTTTGAATTGGATTTCTTTGATTATAAGAGATTCAGAACATTTTTTTTCATTTGTTTATTGATAGTTTTGATTTCTTTATCTGAAAATTGCCTATTCATGTCCCTTGCTTATTTATCAATTCAAAAACTTTTAATTTAATGTAATAAAAATTATTTATTTTAAATTTTGCAGTTTCTTCTAACTCTTACTTGGTCTTCAAATCCTTCCTTTCCCAAAGGTCTGACATGTATATTATTCTGTGTTCATAAAATTTACTTATAGTTTCCTTTTTTGATATTGACCCATTTTGAGTTTATCTTGGTATAGAGTGTGAGGTGTTGATCTAAACCTAATCTCTCCCACACTGTTTTCCAATTTTCCCAGCAGATTTTGTCAAATACTGCTTATTTGCCCCCAAAGCAGGGATCTTTGGGTTTATTATAGACTGCCTTGCTGAGGTTACTTACTTCAAATCTCTTACACTGGACCTCTTTTCTGTCTCTTAGCCAGCACCATATTGTTTTGATGAATACTGATTAATAGTATAGTTTGATATGTGGTACTGCTAGGCCACCTTCTTTCACATTTTTTTATTATTTCCCATGATATTCATGATCTTTTGTTCTTCCAAATGAACTTTGTTATTCTTTTTTTCTAATCCAGTAAAAAAGTTTCCTAGTAGATTGATGGGTATGGCAATAAATTAGTAAATTATTTTGGGTACGATTGTCATTTTATTATGGTAATTCATCCTACCCATGAGCAATTAATGTTTTTTCCAATTATTTAGATCTAGTTTAAATTGTGTGGAAAGTGTTTTGTAATTGTGTTCAAATAGTTCCTTTGTTTGTCTTGGATAAATATTTTATGTTATCTAGGGTAATTTTAAATGGGATTTCTCTTTCTTACTCTTGCTGCTGAGATGTGTTGCAAATATATAGAAATGTTGATGATTTATGTGTGTTTATTTTGTATCCTTAATTTGCTAAAGTTATTGATTATTTCGACTAGCTTTTTAATTAATTCTCTCAGATTCTTTAAGAAGACCATCATATCATCTGCAAAGAGTAATAGCTTGGTCGCCTCATTACCAATTTTAATACCTTTAATTTATTTTTCTTCTCTAATTGCTGCTCCTATTGTTTCTAGTACAATGTTAAATAATAGATGTGAAAATGGGCATATTTGTTTCACTCCTGATGTTACTGGGAATGATTTTAGTTTTTCCCCATTGCAGATTATGTTTGCTGGTGGTTTTAGATATATATTCTTTATTATTTTTAGGAAAGGCCCTTCTATTCCTATATTTTCTAGTGTTTTCAATAGGAATGAATGTTGTATTTTGTCATAGGCTTTTTATGAATCTATTGAGACAATCATGTCATTTTTAAGGTTTTCCTGTTAATATGGTCAATTATGTGGATGGTTTTCCTAATATTGAACCATCCTTGCTTTCCTGGTATAGATCCCACCTGATCATAATGAATAAACCTTATGATCACATGTTGGAGTCTTTTTGCTAATATTCTATTTAAGATTTTTGCGTCTATGTTCATTAAGGAGATTGGTCTGTAGTTTCTTTCTCTGTTTTTGACCTTCCTGGCTTTGAAATTATTCCCATATTTGTGTCATAAAAGGAATTTGGTAGAACTCCATCTTTGCTTATTCTGTCAAATAGTTTGTATAATATTGGGATTAGTTGTTGTTTGAATGTTTGATAGATTTTATTTGTGAATCCATCTGGACCTGGGGATTTTTTCTTAGGGAGTTCTTTGATGGCTTGTTCAATTTCTTTTTCTGATATGGGATTATTTAATTATTCTATTTCTTTCCCTTTTAGTACAGGGAATTTATATATTTTTAAGTATTCATCCATATCACCTAGATTGCCATATTTGTTGCTGTAACATACCAGGAATATTAGTATTTGGGAAGTATGATTGTTGTATTAATATTTTACTACCAGACACATGATCAGAACTCTTGATGTTAAAGGGACAGTCCTAGGCACTAGCAATGTACGGGAAAATTATTGGGTTGGGCTGGGAGACAGCCACGCTGCCTCTGCTCATAGCAAGGTCATTAACATAGCATGGTTTGAATCTGGGTGTTGCCGGCTCGAACTTCATTTACAAAAGCACAGGATGGATTAAACTTCACCTCTTTGATCTTGTCCTTGTCCAATTCAACCAATGTAAAAACTTATGTCATGATACGTATATGTTCCTAAGACCCTCAATAAATACCAGGGGACAAGCACGGACTCCTCCCTTCAGCCTTTGCTGTCTCTCTCAAACTCCTCTCTTACTAACCCCTCTCTTACCCTGACTCCTTTCTTGCTTTATCTTACCAGCTCTCTCTTACTAGGCCCTTCGGCCTTCACTGCCTCTCTCCTCTCTCCCTTACCATCCTCTCCTCTTACCACTCTTGCTTCTCTGTATCTCTTTCCTAGCGACCCCAGTGCCTCAGCACTGGGTTGATTAAGTTGACTCCCATCTTTTCTAGCATCGCAGTCGCTCCCGAAGCTTACCATTGTTGTTGAGACTCTATTGTCTATAGGAATATCAAGGAGTTGATGCTCCCCACCTGTCCTCTTTTTCCTCTTGTTTCCTTGGAGCTCTCGTTACTCCCCATGTGTTTCTACTTCTGTCTTTGAGTCATTATTATTCACCCATTTCCTTAGCCCCCTCTTTCCACCTCAGGTTATTCCCACAGATAAATGTTATAGGACTCATGTCGGGGGTCACTACATCTCCCATCTGGGTCTCTATAGTTGCCATATAATTGGGCATAATAGTTTTTAATAATTGCCTTCATTTCCTCTTCATTAGAGGTGAGGTCTCCCTTTTCATCTTGGATACTGTTAATTTGGTTTTCTACTTTCCTTTTTTTTATTAGATTGACCAGTATTTGGTCTATTTTACTTATTGTTTTTCAAAATACAAGCTTCTAGACATATTTATTAATTCAATAGTTCTTTTAGTTTTGATTTTATTAAGTTCTCTTTTAATTTTAGTTTCTCTAATTTAGTTTTCATCTGGGCATTTTTAATTTGTTCAAGTTTTAATTTTTTAATTTATACTCCCAATTCATTGAACTCTGCTCTCCCTAATTTGTTAATATATAAACTAAAGGATATAAATTCCCCCCAGAGTACTGCTTTGGTTACATCCCATAAATTTTGAAAGAATGTCTCATCATTGTCATTTACTTCAATAAAATTATTAATTTTTTCTATTATTTGTTCTTTAAGTAACCAATTTTAGAGAATCATATTATTTAATTTCCAATTAATTTTTGTTTTGCCTCTCCATGTACCCTTACTAATAATTATTTTTATTGCATTATGATCTGAAAAGTTTGCATTTATTATTATTTCTCCTCCTTTGCAGTTGTTTCCCATGTTTCTATACTCTAGTACATGGTCAATCTATTTGAATGTACCATGTCCTGCTGAATCGGTGTATTCCTTTTTGTCTCTATTTATTTTTCTGCATATATCCATTAATTCTAATTTTCCCAAGATTTCATTAACATCTCTTACTTCTTTTTCTTTATATTTTGGTTTCCTTTATCTAGATCAGATAGAGGAAGGTTCAGGTCTCCCACTGGTATAGCTTTACTATGTATTTCCTCGTTCAACTCCACCAGTTTCTCTTTTAGAAATTTGGATGCTATGCCATTTGGTGTATACATGTTGAGTACTGATATTTCCTCATTTTCTATACTGTCTTTTATTAGGATGTAATTATCTTCCCTATCTTTTTTTATCAGATCTATTTTTACATTGGTTTTGTCAAATATCATGATTGCAACTCCTGCCTTCTTCTTCTCATTTGAATCCCAATAAATTTTACTCCAGCCCTTGACCCTTAAACTGTGTGAGTCTACCTACCTCATTTGGGTTTCTTGTAGACGACTAATGGTACTATTTTGGTTTGTAATCCACTCTATTATTTGCTCTCATATTATGGATGAGTTCATTTCATTCACATTTAGAGTTATGATTGTCACTTATATATTCCCCAACATTTTGATATTCTGCCCTTTCTTCTTTTGCTATATATTTTTAAACCAGAAGTTTCCTTTTAATCAGTTCCCTTAATCCCCAACATAATTATACTTCCCTTTATGTCCCCCTCCATTTTTGTTCTCTTTTTATGATTATCTATGGAATATTAAGTTTACTCTCTTCTCTCTTTCCCTCCCTTTTTGTACTCCCCACCCCACTCCTCCCACCTTATTTTCCCCTTCTCACTTTCCCTGTAGGATATGATGGAATTTGATACCCCAATGAATCTATTTGCTTTTCCCTCTCACAATTGATTCCAATGAAAGTAAAGTCTAAGTATTACCTGTTACCACTCTCTTCTTCTCTTTCTTTCAATAGTATTTAACCCCTCCCTTTGTCATGTGGCTTTTTCTGTAATATCAATTATCTTATTTATCTTATTCCTTAAAGTTTCTCTTGGTGACATATTCTATTCCCCTCCCCCATTTTTTCTTTTTTCACATATCATCTTATAGCACTTATTACCCCCATCTCTACATATGAGGGATTCTTCTAATTACTATAATAGTGAACATCATTGTTGAGTTACAAATAATGTTTTTCCTTTTATTAATATAAACAATTACATCTTATTAAAGCCTTTAAAGAAGAAAATATAAAGAAATGCATTTTTTTCTTTCTCCTCTCTTTATTATTTACCTTTTCATGTTTTTTTTTTATTTTTGTGTTTGGGAATCTTCTATTTTGTTGAATGCTCATACTTTACCCCAAAAGTATATATTCAGTTTTGATGGGTAGGTGATGCTTGGTTGAAGACCCAATCCTCTTGCCTTTCTGAGTATCATATTCCAAGCCTTGTGGTCTTTTAGTGTGGATGCTGCCAGATCCCGTGTAATCCTGATTGGTGCTCCTTGATTTCTGAATTGTCTCTTTTTTGGCTTCTTGTAAAATTTTTTCCTTATATTGTAAGCTCTTGAATTTGGCAATTAGAATCTTGGGGTTTTTCTTTTGAGGATTTAGTGTTGAGGGTGTTCTGTGTACTTTTTCAATGTCTATTCTGCCCTCTTGTTCAAGAATAACAGGGTAGTTTTCTTGGATAATTACTTGAAGTATGATGTCAAGATTTCTGTTTATTTCTGTGTTTTCAGGTAGACCAACGATTTTCAAGTTGTGTCTTCTCAATCTCTTTTCCAAATCTTTTTTTTTCAGTGAGATATTTCTTTCTATTTTGTCAGTTTTTGACTTTGATTTATTAATTATTTATGTTTTGAGAGATCATTGCTTTCCAATTGCCTAATTCTGGTGTTTAAAGACTGGTTTTCTACTATAATCTTTCAATTTTCTGCTACAATCTTTTGATTTTCTTTTTTGGTTTCATCTATTCTGCTTTTTCTTGTCTTCTAGTTGTTTAATTGTGGTCTCCAATTGGGAGTTCCTGTCTTTTAAACTGTTATTTTCTTTTTGTACTATTTTCTACAGTTTTTTTTTTTTGCCAAAACTCTTCCATCTTTCTCATGAAATCTGATTTAAAATTCGTCAAGATGTTTTGGCCAATTTCCATTTTTGCGGAAGGTTTGTATGTTTTTCCTTCTTTGTCAACTTCTACTATTTCCTCCTTTGTGTGTATATTTTCCCCATCCAAATTATCCAGAGTCAATACCTTCTTCTTGTTCTTCTTGGTCCTGGGAAGTTTTTTTTTTTTTCCCTGAGCATTTTCTGCCATCACCATGCTGGTTTTTATTTCCTTTTCCAGACAGAAATCTGAGTGAAGAGGGCAGGTTGTCTGTGTATGGAGCTAATGAGCAAGGTTTTTTGCCTGAGGCCACCTCTCCACTCTCTCCAGCTTCAACTGTTTCCCCCCCTTCTTTGAGCTATCTCAGTGTCCAAGGTCCATGCTCTTCAGACTACTGGGGTCTCAAGTATAGATGCTCTCAGGGTTAGGTCCTTAAAGGTTTTAATCAACTGCTAAGGACTTATAAGGGTCCCTTTCTCGCCTGCTGATTCTAGATTATTGGCTCTGACTCAGGCTCTGTAGGTGGGGTGGGAGAGTTTTGATGAGCTAACATTTTGGTGGAAGCTATTTCACCCCCTTATAATGTGGTAATGACCAAATACCATGTATCTTCAATAATTCTCCCGAGTGTGGAGTCCCTTAATTCCTATGTTTTTTTTTTTTTTGTCTTTTGAGGTAGTCTATATTTGTAGGTAACAAGGAGAGGACCCAGAAGTCTTTTTGAGAAAGTTCTGGACTTGAATATTATATCATAGATTCATTGATTTAGAAGTAGAAGGGGCCACAGAAGTAATCAATTTACTCATTTTAAAGTGGAAAAAATATTAGCTGAATTGACCCTCAAACAATTGAAATCATGTCAGAACTATTATCTGAACCCAAATCATGAAATTCTAAGTATAATATACAAAATTGAAAGCAGAATTTTACAAGAGGTCAAATATTATCAAGGGAAATAAAGTCAGAAAAAAATAATTTAGAACAAACTTTAAGACAATTTAGAACCAGAGTTCATTTACAGTTCATGTGGATTTCTGAATCAGCAGGTTCTGCATTTTACTTTTCTTTCCTTCAGACACCATACATTCTATATATTTTCCATTTATTTTTGTTGAAAAGTTAAGTAAATCATTCTTTCATTTATCACAATTGGTTAAGTTATCTTTTTTTTCTTTCATATATTCCCATTATTTTAAATTAGCAACCAGTAACATTTCCCTGGATGTCACAAACATTTTACTTCCATTTTGATTGATAATTGTTTTTTTGTTTTTCCTAGCTTTCTAGAGGCAAAGTGGTTTCAACTTTGAGTTGTCAATAAATATTAAAAGTGCATCTCAGTTCAAAAACCAATGAGAGATATATTTGTGTTAACAAGTTACTCTCAACTTTAAAAAAATCTGATGAAGTTTATCATTGCCACATGATCTTTGGCTTATCACTTAATGTCCCTGGCCCTCAAATTTTTCATCTGAAAAATTAGACATTTGATCTAAATAACTTCAAGATTCTTTATAGCTCTCAAACTCTGTGATCTATTACTCAATCTCCTCCCTTCTCCTCTAGGAGAATTATCCCTTCTCTGTAATCTTCAATCTTTCTATGTTGGTTCCTTCTCCTCTGCCAGCAAATATTCTCTGGCTTACTCTCTATGATCTATGTTCTCTCTATTTACAAATAACATTAAAAATCATTTGGTTATATTTATTCTTTCAAAGTCATGAAAAATATATTTTATGCTTTTACTTTTTCATTTTATAGTAGCAGATAAATTCTGAAATCTGTTATTAAATTTTTCTCTCAATTTATCTTTCATCCTTTAGAAATATCAAGATATTACTAAAGAGAGCTTTGAATGAGACTTTGTTCTAGGCCTCCAAATTTAAAGGGTTATGAGCTGTTTTTAATAGAGAAATAATAGAGCTACTCACTGAGCTAAAAATAATAATTAAAATAGAGAGCTAGGAAATGAAGTACTACAGTGCATTCTTTTTTTAATGCTCATGTTTTCCCCTGACCATTTAATCAACAAGTAAGTGTACACTTCATAGCCAGAGTTTTGATTTAGAATATTTGGTACAAGAAGAGTAATTCCTTTTTATGGTAGAGGCTACTAAGTAGCATAGCAGTAGAAACCAATATAAGAAAGCAACTGAAAGGTAGTCATTTCTTGCACTGAGGTACTTCTTAATTATGTCATTCTATCGTATAGACACTGACATCCTAACTTTCCTGAAATTATCAGGTCTTGATTAGAGAAATGGAATGCTGAGATCAACATAATAGAGAAGCAAGAAAGAATTAGATGTGTATGTGTGTGTAAAAATGTGTGTGTGTGTGAATGCAAGTGTAGGCAAAATTTATAATATGCTCTAGCTAAAGGTGGAGATGGGCAATTCCCCCGATTGTTGGATTCACAAGTTGGAAAAGTTCATTATTAGCAAGGAAAGGAAAAAACAACACGTAATTTTTTCACCCTGGTGTCCTCTTCCCATAGTTCTCCTAAGAGGGGTGTCTATTACACTTTGAAGGCAGATAGATTTAATATCTTTTTATACATTTTTAGTTAGGATTGGGATCTTAGTTGTAATTATAAGTTACTAGGAGATTACTCCTTTCTATTTCCTACTTCAACTTTCCTCAAAATAGTGTTTTGTGTATTATCAAACTGCTCTCCTGATTTTTGTTCAAACTACTACCAAAATTTTTGACCCTTTACATTATCAATTATAAGACAAAAGCTAAGGCATCTTTTTATTACAGAAATGTTACAATATCAATTTATTTTATGGAAGGAGAGACATATGAAAGAGAATGTATTCATGTGATCATTGTCAGTAATTTATGACTATTACTAACATATAAAATGAAGAATGAGAAATGATTATTCTTCAAAATATGATACTTGTATGCTATCATTAAATCCATTCATTTTTAAAAAGACAGAACATATGAGATAATTTATTAATTTAATTCAATCTTATATACCCAAAATTAAAGCTAATAGATTGGTGAGAGGTGATGTGATTCTAACATTATAACTTCATAAAGAGAAATCAATAGCTTATTTCTATTCATTCTTTCAATATTCATTGAAAAAGGTTTTAAAGCATACAGAGAAATATAACTCATTTATCAAAGACAATTAGAGCTGAGTTCTTCGCCCTCAAGAAACTTACATTCTGTTTTAGAGTGTGACAAGGAAATCACTTTAAAAGACTGATATATATTAATTTAAGGTTGCCAAGGAATTCAGCTATGTAATTCCTAAATGAAAACTCAAGTCAGCAGTCAACCTTTTATGGAGTTTTTAATTACAAACAGGAGGAAGAAAGGTATTAGAGAAAGAGAGAGAGAGAGAGAGGTGGGGGGGAGAAGGGAATAGGGCTTAAATACCCCCTCTGTTTAGGCTGGGCCAAAAGGCCCAAGCCCTTAAATAGCTGAGGCAAAGAAAAGAGATCAGTGCCTATCACTCACGTGACCAAAATGGAGAAACAGTCTCAGGGTCCTCCACCTCCAGCCTCCTTCAGAGCAAAACTTCTCAGAGCACAACCTCTCAGAGCAAAACCTCTAGAACCCCTCAGTCCTCAGACCCCACTATCTTTAAGGAAACCATCCAAGTTCCCTCCTCTCAGTTCTCACATCTACCAATCACTGTCCATGTCTTCCCTGTGCCAATGGTGGCTCTAGCTTAACCCAGGACCACCCAGAGGTCTGTCCCTTTGCACATGTATGTTGAAGGTCATATTCTCAAATAATTAAATTTTGATGTATGCTGCAGCCCTTCCTAAATCCTGTTAGGACTGAGTAGGGTGGAGATTGTAAGTTCCAAGACCTGGTTCTGTCATTCCAAGTATCTCTATTGTATCAATTCTAAAATCAATCATGACTCAAAGAACTTCCTGTTCTATGCTTAAGTATAGTTCAAAGCCCTTTCCATTGTTCAGCAAAAAGTTTCTGTCCTAAAGTAATCTTAAGTAGGGAGGAGAAGGACCCTCCCATGCCAAGGGGGGTTCACATTCCAATAGACTATCAGTAGGAAATTTTTCAAGTATGAAATTTCCCAATGGTGAAATTTCCAACATTTATAAGTCTAAGAAATTTTAAGGTTTACAAGAGAGAGATATGACATTCTTCCAAGGAAAACAAAAGCAAGGCAAAATAATATATGCAAAAAACCCACATTATAAAAACAAATAATTTCTATCAAACGATTTTAAAATAAGGAGAAATCACAATTGTCAGTGTATCTATAAAAGATTTATGGAAAAGAAATTAGAACTGAAATTTATCCTTGTATTGCACATTAGTATGGATATTTTCATATACTTATGTGTGTGTGTGTAAATGTAAGTGTAGGCAAAGTGCAGTATTAGTACTTTGCCATTGAATAACACTACTACAACAAAAAGGTCTAATTGTTATCTAATGTAAGGTTAGTTTCATTCTTGTTGTTCAGTGGCCTAAACTATATTATAAAATCCTTGAAGGCAGAGTAAGCGAGTAGCAAAATGTTCTACATATACAGAGACAGTAAAAATGTTTGTTAAAAAAATGTATGGATTGAAGAAAGAATTTTAACAAAACTTTTTTGATAGAAAAATGTTATTTCTTAATGAATAAACTACTTATCTGACTGCTAATTTTAGTTATTTCACTTCAAACCTTTTAAGGTATTCATTAAGTGAATCCTATAAAATTCAAAAAGAAGTGATTTTTCTTGGATTAATTCAGGTGAGACTAGCTTCTGCAAATATTTATACTTCTAAATACAACAAAGATAGCTATATGTTTTACCAGTTATGATATCTAGGTCTAGATAATTCAGCTACTATTTTTTTCAATTTTATTAATGTAAAATGTAAATAGATTTTCAAGTAAGTAATGAAATAATTAAGAGTGTATGAAATAAGAAGTCTGATTTCATTTTCAGTATTCTACTTCATCTTATTTCTGCCCATCTTCTTTTTAATTTTAATTTTTCCTGACCCTTTACTTGGCAGTGTACCATTTATTTCAATTTAACATTTATTAACTTTATACTACATGTGATGTGTCATTGGGGCTACAAAGAGAAAAAAAAGAATCTCTTCTATCCTTCAGGGAACACTCAGGAGTGATGCTTGGGTGGAAACAAGACACAAAAATGTAATTAATTGAATAGTGAGCAAAAAATAATTTCAAGAGATTGAAGCACATTAGCAATGGAGAATAACAGAGCAGAGGAAAGTCTTCTGTTAGGTGTCTTGCTTAATGTAACCTGAAAGAAGCAAGTATTTTATAAAGTTATGTTGAAAAGAGAATATATTTCAGATTTAGGAAATCTGTTACTTAGAAGCATGAAGTAAAAAACAAAACAAAAACAAAAATGGGATATCAAGTATAAAGTAATGAAGGAATTAAAACTATATTAAGTGCTTATTATATTCCAGGTTCTGTGCTAAGCACTTTGCAAATATTATATCATGTAATCCTTACAACACCACAGGGGTATAGGTGCTATTGTTACATTCATTTTATATTGAAGCAGCTGAGGTAGTAAGAGGTTAATTGACTTGTGTAGCATCATCAAGATACGAAGTATCTGTGGATGGATTTAAACTCAGGCATTCCAAATCTACCAGATCCACAGTCAATTCACTATGTAATTCAAGATAATAGATTTAAAAATAGAATAATCTTAGAGGACATTGAGCCTAAATCCCTCATTTTACAGATGAGGAAAACTAAACCTGGAAACTTAAAATGACTTAAATATTATCATATAGATAACTAGGCATAATTTAAAGAAGTAGTATGTAACAAGTCTATATAACAAAGGGATAAAAGATAGAGGGAAAGAACTCATTTGTACAAAAATATCTATAGCAGTTCTTTTTGTGATGGCAAAGATGTGGAAAAAAGAGGAATGTCAATCAATTGGGGAATGATAGAACAAGTTGTGGAATATAATCTTTATAGAAAGTATTGTACTATGAAAAATGATGAATAAGAGAATCAGCCCCAAAACAAAACAAAATAAAACAAAACAACCCAGAAATACTTATACCAAGTGATGCAAAATGAAGTAAACAGAACCAGAAGCACATTGTACACAGTAATAGAAGTAATGTAAGATGATCAACTGACTGATTTAACTATTATCAGAAATTCAAACATTCAGGACAACTTAAAAAGACTCATTGAAAAAGGGTATCCTGACATTGAAAGAAATGACAGAATCTAAATTCAGAGTGAAGCATACCATTATTAAACTTTTTCCCTCTATTGATTTTCCTCCAGTATAAGTGATAGGTGTCTTCTTTCCCAATAAAAGGAATATAGGAACACATATTGTATCACACTACCTACCATCTTGGGGATGGGAGATGGGTATAGAGAGAACGTGGATCAGAAAATGTCAGAAATTATGATTAAAGGTTGTATCACATTTTAAAAATATAAATAATAATAAAGTAGAAATAAATAATAATGATAATAAAGAATAATTGGTAATCTAGTTTACCAAGAATAAAGAGAATGGTAAAAGAAGTAAAAAAAAAGTGATTCTGAAAATGATTGTGGAAGCATTTCATCTCCAGATATCAGATTTCATATTTTATCCTAAAAATGAAATAGTGGATTGCCAGAGACTTTCAAGTGAGTATTGGTGAAGATAGATTTTATAAAGTACAATTTAAGAGGAAAATTGAAGGATGTGGAAGGTTGTATTGTATATATTAGGCAGGAAATTATTGAATTATGTGATTAGAATGGAAGAGTAGTATCTACAAAAAATATATAACCTCAAATGCAACAATACAAATAGATTTGATAAAGGAGAATTTTATGAAAGAGACTAATTTGGAAGCTACCAAAATTTTTAGAATAAAGATGTGAAAAGAATGTAAATTGAATAAAGGAGAGTGACAGTTATTTTGCAGGTGAATAAAGAAGACTAATAAATTGATTTGATGTTGTGGTTTAAAGGAAAGAAAAGAATCAAGAATGAGTGTTACTGAGTGTCAACATGGCTGGAAGGAAAGTGATGCCATCTACTAAAATGGAGATCCTTGGAGGTAAGTTAGGTTTTAGAGAAGATATAAATAAATTCTCTTTTGGACATTTTGAATACACGTTATTATATGGGGTCCAGGTGGACATCAAACAATAAAATGAAACAGAATAATATACTTAGAGTCAGGAACTCCAACATTTTAATACCTACAGCTATCAAGTCATTTCAACCCTATGGGTCTTGGTTTATTCATCTGCAAAGAGTCATTTGAGCACAATGCTCTCTCTCTCTCTTTTATTTAAACCCTTTCCTTCCATCTTGGAGTCAATACTGTGTATTGGCTTCAAGGCAGAAGAGTGGTAAGGGCTAGGCAATGGGGGTCAAGTGACTTGCCCAGGGTCACACAGCTGGGAAGTGTCTGAGGCCAAATTTGAATCTAGGACCTCCCATGTTGAGGCCTGGCTTTCAATCTACTGAGTTACCCAGCTGCCCTCTGAGCATAATGTTCTCTAAGTTCCTTTCTGTCTCCAAAACTGTAATGCTCTGATGGAGAACAGAGAAAGAAAATTACAGAACTGAACATGAGGAGAGGGATTAATTTTGGATTTATAAAACGTACTGTTTTCCATTTATACATAATAATTGAAACTTTTGCAGGTTATGAGATCACACACACACACAAAAAAAGAGTAAAGAGAGCCAAAAGAAGGACATTCAGGACAGAGCTTTTGTGAACAATGACACAGTGGATGGGAGGAGAAGAATCATCAAACAAATGACATTGAGAAGTTATCAGACAAGAGTTATATAACCTTTGAAGTATGCATAGACATTAACTATCTAGAAATGGGACAAAGAAAAGGAAGTATTTAATGAGTAATTACCTATATTGTAAATGAATCAAAGTCTTCTAAATATGTGGGTATATCTAAGGCATAGAAGTTATTTCTGGTTGACTGACTGAAAAGGTCTCACATTATTTTGTCTATTAACAAATAATTATTTTTAAGGTGCCTGTTAATTCTTGGCTGATAGGAAGAAGATGCAAGAATTGAGATTGTTTTGTAAGAAAATGTCAACACTGGTCCCTCTTTTCCTTATAACTATTCTGGATAATCTTAATCACCAAAATTGAATGCCACTTATATTGCCACTTATATCTTTATATTGACTGTTGACAGAATCTGAGACTAAGGAAAACTTACAAGTACAGAGAAAAGCATTGCGAATTCCATCTTTCAAGAAAGAAAATTTAAAAAAACAGTCATTATATATATATATATATATATGTATATATATATATATTCCAACCATCTGTTTTTTTTAATTCAAATCACAGATGGGTAAAAGATGTATTTGCTTATTATGGATAACATATTTTCTAAACTGTTCTATGGTTGTCTAAAAATACTGTTACTCAATTTTTGAAAATTAGCTAGTGATTTACTTCTTTTAAATACAAGTTTTCTCATGTTTTAAAATTTTAGTAATCGTATCTGTGCTATCATCACACTTCTTGAGCTCAATAAATCATCATAATGGTGCTGTTTTATTACACTGTCTTGAAGCTCTGAGTTAGACTCTGAAATACTGCTTATCCAGAGACATGAGGATCCAATAAAAAGAAGGGGGAAAAAAAGAATATATCCACATTTACAGGAATTGCACAAAATTATGTATTTATATGAATAAAAATAAAGTCTATATATACTATTAATAAGATATTCAATTTGTTGACTGGAAATTTTGGGAATATCATCCAATATAGTTTTACACAAATCAATAATTCTACATAAATATACATCTGTGTGTGTATGAATTAAATATCTGGGGAACCTCCAATCCAGTCCAGTTCCAGAGGACTCACTTAGTGGATGGACAGGGAAGCACAGAGTCATATGTCTGCTGGGTTTCAGGGAGGTCAGACTAAAACCTCCTGAAGGTTTTTTATAAGCCTTGTTATCTCTTGCAAGTGGGAGCATGGAGGAGACCTTACTGTACTGGAATCTCTGACTGGATTTTACCTTAATTTGGAAAGGCTGGAAATCTTATTTCTATATTTATTTCTGTTTACTAATGAATGATTACAAATTTAGTATACGCCTCCAAGATTAATTTTTATTCATAGCATGTGTGTATGTGCACATAGAAGTTAGGGATTAAAATAATTGCTAATATGTTACTAAATAGTAGAGAAAATAGAACAAAAACAAAACAAAACAAGGAAATGGGTAGGGGATCTCCCAAACAATGTATTTGGTTTTTTAAATACTTTGTATATGGACTCTGTTTTTCTAAGAAAGAATTAGCATCATGTGCTCTCCAGAATGGCAAGAAAGTTCCAAGGGAATCAATTGATATGGCAAAATTTGTTACTGGACCAATAAAGAAAGATATCTATGATGGTTTTTCTCAACTCTCTATTTAGAGATAGGCCTCCTGTCATGAACATGTATTCCACATGAGATGGAAAGCCTTCCAAGTCACATACAACCTCACCACAGTTACCTGTGTCTGATGAGAGAAAAGTCATGATAAAGATCATGTCCTGAGAAAGCAAGAAGAATGCAGCACCCATAGAAACAAAATTCTGTCATAAAAGATTTCAACAAATTAAAAAAGGAAAACATAAATAAATACATTTTGTCATAAATGTAGAATTATAATGCTTACAGATTCAAAATGATTGTGTTAAAAATAGATTATCAATGATTTTTAAGAAGTCATGGGGAAAGGAAAGGATAATAAAGAGTTGAGAAATTCTGTCACTAATTTAAATAGCTAATTCAAAAACTTTACTAGGCCTGAGTTCAAATCCTGACTGAAACTTATTGATGGTAGTGGTAGTCTCTTGGTGACCGAGAACGACTATTGTCTTTGTGCAGCTTCATCTTTGGTGTACCCCCATGTGGCTTTGGAGTCCAAAGGCTGAGGCACAGAGTTTGTGGCAAATGGGGCATGGAACTCCAGTTGTTACAGGAGGTGCAGTTGTGCCCCGGTGTCGGCGTTCACGGGCAGCGGCAAGACGTCGACGTCGTTCATCTTCAAAGGTGGTGGCGGCATGGTTAATGTCGGTTAGCCAGCTGCTTCTGTCAGAGGCAGCGCGTTCTAGTTGCTTTGGTGTAATGCCAGCCCACTTCAAGTTGGAATTTAGCTGATCCTTGAATCAGCTTTGGTCGGCCTTTTTTCCTGAGTCCAGCTGACAGTTCACCATAGAATACCTGTCTGGGTATACGCTGTGGGTCCATGCAGATGATGTGTCCACACCATCGTAGCTGGGTTTTTTGAACCATGACTTCGATACTTGTGGAGTTGGCTCTGTCGAGGACTTCCTGATTGGTGATTCGGTCCTGCCATTGGATCCTCATGATTGACCGGAGGGAGCATTGGTGGAATTGCTCCAGCTATTTCATGTGCTTTCGGTACAGTGTCCATGTCTCACAACCGTACAGGAATGAGCTGAGGACCACTGCCTTGTACACTTTGAGCTTCGTCACAGTGCTTACACCTCTGTGTTGGAGGACTTTGGAGCGCAGCCGCCCGAGTGCCTGGCTGGCCTTTTGGATCCTGGCATTAAGCTCGTGGTCTACGGACCTGTCATTGGCGATGGTTCTGTGCAGGTACTTGAAAGTGTTGACGTTAGAAACCTGTGTGCCGTCGATTGTAATGCATGGCTGGTTAGTTGGCCCCCCTGGTGCAGGTTGGAACAGCACCTCTGTTTTCCTGAGGCTGATAGTCAGGCCAAACAGTTTTGTTGCGGTGGAGAACCTGTCCAAAATGATTTGAAGATGATTTTCTTGGTGGGCCATGAGAGCACAGTCATCTGCAAAGAGAGCTTTCAGCATGAGTCTCTCTGTTGTGTTTGTTTTTGCAGTCAGGTGGCAAAGGTCAAATGGTGAGCCATCCAGTCGGTATTTTATGTAGACGCCCAGGGCTAGATCCATTACAGCATGTCATGATACTTGGGTGAAGAGTAGGTTGAACAGTACCGGAGCGAGGACACAGCCTTGTTCCATGCCATTGGAGATGTTGAAGCGATCAGAAGTCTCTCCACCAGATAGGACTTCCCCTGTCATGTCGACATGAAAGAACTGTATCAGTTTGATGAATTTTGCTGGGCAACCGAGCTTGCTGAGGATCACCCCCAAAGCTTCCCTGTTCACTTTGTTGAAAGCCTTTGTCAGGTCTATGAAGACAATGTAGAGACTTAGGTTCTGCTCAAGGCATTTTTCCTGCATTTGCCTCACTGTGAAGACCATGTTGATGGTGCTGTGATCTGGTTGGAAGCCACATTGTGATTCAGGCAGGTTCTGCTCTGAAAAGATGACAAGAGTCTGTTGAGTATAATACGGGCGAGGATCTTTCCAGCAGTGGAGAGTAGTGAGATGCCTCTGTAGTTGTCACAGGCTGCTCATGAGCCTTTGTTCTTGTATAGGGCTATGATGGAGGCATCTCTGAGTTCTGGGGGCATGTCTTCCTCTTCCCATATGCTGGTCAGCACTATGTGGAATGCCTGGAGTGCCTTTCCATCTAAGGCCTTGTACACCTTGGTTGGGATCCAGTCTTTACTGGGTGCCTTGCCTGCACTCATTTGTTTAATGGCTTTTTGGACTTCCTCTATTGAAGGAGGGACATCAAGTTGTTCAATGGTGCAGTTTGGGGGGATCTAGTCAAGGGTGCTTTGGTCGACTGAAGAGGGTCAGTTGAGAAGCTGACTGAAGTGCTCTTTCCACCTGTTGCCGATGCCTTTTTTATCTTTTATGAGAGTGTCACCGTCAGAGGATAGCAAGGGAGTAGTGGTGGGTTTTAATGGCCCAGAGACAGTCTTGAGGGCACTGAAAAATTGTTTGTAGTTTTTTGTATCAGCAAAATGCTGCATTTCTTCTGCATTTTTTTCCCACCATCAGTCTTGTATCTTCCTGATCTCAAGCTGCCCCGTGGCTTGGAGAGACTTGAATCTGTCCTTTCTAGGAACAGATTTTGGGTTATTTTGCCACTCCATAAAGGCTTTGTTCGTTTTGCTCAATAGGTCTTCAATAGCAGTGTTGTTCTCGTCGAACCAGTCCTGGTGGTTGCTTTGTTTGGGGCCTAGGACTGCCTTTGATGTTTCCTTCACTGTGTCTCTGAACTGGTTCCATTTCTCGGTTGAGCTTCCAGTGAGTGGTCCCTTGGCAGACAGCTTGTCGTCCAGGCAGGACTGGAATGTTTGCAAATAAGATGGATCTCTAAGACAACTCACATTGTAAAATGCGCAAACTTTCTGGGTGCCTTTTGGATGGCGAGGCACAATGCGCATTTGAAGAGTTGCTCTAACCAATCTGTGGTCTGTCCAGAATTCAGCTCCTCTCATGGCTCTGGTGATCCTTACATCCTGGATGTCTAGCCGGTGTACAATGATGTAGTCAATGAGATGCCACTGTTTTGATCGTGGGTGCATTCACATTGTTTTATATTTGCTCGCCATTCTGAACAAAGTGTTCGTGATGGTGAGTTCAAACTCTGAGCATTTGCTGGGTAGTGGTAGGCCGTTGTTCATTTTGCCCACGCCGTGTTTGCTGAGCACTCCTTTCTATCTTTCATGGTCCTGGCCAACGCGGGCCTTGAAGTCTCCCAATAATATCAGCTTGTCATTTGTTGTCACAGTGCAGTACGGCAGAGTAGAACTGCTTGATGGTCTCCTCCGTGCTGGTCAGTATTGGGGCATATGCACTGATGATTGTGGCATACCGGTCTTTGCTGAGAGGCAAACGGATCTTCATGAGCCTCTCGCTGATGCCCGAAGGCAAGTCTGGCAGCTGTTTGAGCAAACTGGTCTTGATAGCCAGGGTAACACCGTGAACTCTGTCTTCATCTGTGCCTCTATCTTTCCAGAAGAAGGTGTATCCAGTGGTGGGTTCACTGAGTGATCCCTCTTCTGGTAAGTGTGTTTCACTTAAGGCTGCAATGTCAATGTTATATCACGCCAGTTCTTTACCGATTAGAGCTGTTCTTCTCTCAGGTCTTGGGGTATTCTCTCTATCAAGTAATGTTCTGATGTTCCATGCTCCTAGTAGGAGTTTCTTTGTATTTTTTCTTTGATTTCAACTGCTTAAAGGGATGACCCGCCAGCCGTGGTGTGCTGACTGGGTGTTTGTAAGACAGGCAATGTTTGGGACAACTTTTCTAGTCCCCTCCCTTGATGAGGGTGAGCATTGCTGTCCTAGAGAGGGTTGCTCAGTCGCCCAGGATACTGCTGAACATCTCTGCTGCCCTACGGGGCCGAGCGACCACTGGTCCATGGGCCACCTATGTGCAGAGTCCTGACTATAACTGCCAGTGGTCACCTCCACCTGTTGAGTCGCCACTCCCCCATCGCCCATTGCCGCAGGTCTTGAAGAGGGTGGACGGGGTTAGGATAGATGAGTGTGCACCAAAGATACTTGTGCGTGAAGGAGATTTAAGTGGAAAAATCAATGCACAGAGACAGTCCTACTCTCTCGGCGTCGGAAGCTTGGGTCCAATGGCATGAAAAGTTGTTACACCTGGAGACTTCTTCAGCTGCATTGGATGGCCGTGTTGTCTTTTGTGCTCCAACATGCCCTAAGCACTCCACAATGCTTTGCTGCGTCACCATCTCAGCCTTTGAACCTTCTTATTGGTTTCTTCTGCCTGTACAGCCAAAGCAGTCTTCACATGCTGGGTGAGCAAAGCCCTGGTTCACCATGGGCCGACGACCTGATGGCTACCCTCACAAGTTTTAGCCGGCTTGTCGAAGCCGTTGCCCAGGGTGTGGCTGCTGCCACATGCTAGCAGCTACTGGGAGCCACAAGTGAGAGCTGAGTGTCAGGTGGGGGTCAGAGGCTGGAGAGCTGCCTTAGGAGGGTATGACAGGCCCTCCATACCAGATATACTACCCCTCTCTGAGCACCCCATAAACCGCTATTGATGGTATCACTTGGAAAAGTCATATTTGCCATGAGTAACTTGCTTACACCTTAAAATCTTTCCTTTCATCTTCTTCTCACTCAGACCTGGCTTCTCTTGCTGACACAGCTTCTCTTTCCAACCATTCCTGTACTAGTTGCTCTATCCCAAGAAATAAAACTCTTCTCTCCACTGCTACTTCAAAGGTCTCCTTTTAGTATTATTGCCCAAGAATGCCTGCTCTTTTGTGCTAGTTCCTCAGTTTTGTAATTTTTAATTTCCTATTCCTCCATCTCATTTTAGGCCTTCCTTTCCATTGACTAAGCCACCTAGCTGCTCCATCAGGTAACTATTTTAAATTATATTTTGTACATTTGTCTCCATATAAATATATGTTACCTTCCCTGACTAGACTGTAAGCACTTTGAGAGAAAAGACTGTTTTTAGTTCGTTCTTTGTATTTTTAGTACCTATTACAGAGCCTGACATACTATGTAGGTAATAAATGTTTTTTGACAGGTTGATTAAAATTATGTAAGGATAAATATGCCAAGAAGAATAAGAAATTCTTCAAAATTAAATTTAAAAGTCATAAGTAGAAATATTCTGATGAGCAGAAAATAGAACAACTCTCTGAAATGGCTGAAAATAAAAAATCACAAAGAATCCATGTACAAATTTAAAATTTAAAGACCTGTAGAGTGGAAATTGGGAATGGGAGACAGGAAGAGGTATTGTTATTGTATCTTTATCTAGATTAGCAATAAGAAACATGGTGGGTCTGCATAGCTCTATTCTTCCTGTGTCTATATATATAGAATATATTATTCTATATAGATGATATTAATATTCTCATATGCTATAATAGGGTCACAGAAAATGTACAATACTATGTGTTAATATTTCTAGTGCTCATTTTTGAAAGAAGGTAATAAGTAGGTAATAAGAAGGTAATAAGAACATGTTATAATATGTATGCTGTAATAAAAATTCTGAGGTTTGACATTCACAGTAAATTTTGCAATATATTAGAATTTTTTAGAACATGGAAGGAGAAAAAGCAAAAGAAGATGAATGCAAGTGAAGAAAGGCTATACAAATTTCTATTAGGACTGATGAATCAGAGTGACTGTGATGGTTATAATAGTGTGATGATCATCAATGATATGGATAAAAAATGTATATACATGTATTCCAGTGTGGAGTGTGGTTAAGCTGTACTAGAGGCAAGAGAAAGAATGAAGAGGAGGAAATACTTGTCCTTAAGGTAGATTGAAGAGTAGGAGGAAACATGCCAAATGTTGAATGACACTTACTTTGTTTTTTCTCTTTAAGTATACTGTTTTGTTCTCAAAACTATAGAAAAAAAGAGGGGGAAAAGTTAATTCAGAGCATAAATCAAGGAAATATATGGACAAAGCAGGGTATTACTATCCTTTCAGCAAACTAAGATGAACCATAAATATAGTATTAAAGTACAGGAAAAAAGAAAAATAAAAAATATTAATATCAAAAAAGATCTAAAACTGTTATAATCCAGGATTAAACAGTTGTCAAGTCTGTGTTACTTGGGATCCCCAAAGTCCCTTGTTATCCAGCAGGGCTTGATGTTTTGCTCTTCAACAGACTAGGTGATGCCCAATTT
Source organism: Monodelphis domestica (assembly GCF_027887165.1). Classification (NCBI taxonomy): domain Eukaryota; kingdom Metazoa; phylum Chordata; class Mammalia; order Didelphimorphia; family Didelphidae; genus Monodelphis; species Monodelphis domestica. The sequence goes on along the minus strand of NC_077234.1, from coordinate 145,161,201 downwards.
TTTAACTTCCAGAAGTATGTCAGTGCATATCTTTGGAACTGAGACCTCAGGTGATACAACTGCTATCTGGGCCCTTAGCCTGCAGATTCCAGTAGCTTACACCATAATAAGATCTTGCTGGTAACTAGAGACTAAAAGTTTGCCTCTGACCCACCACACATGAACCAGGGCTGGCAGATAGGGACTTGGGTGAGGGTCAACAGGTAGGACACCCTCCTTTACCCACTTCAATGAGACCTGCAAAAATACCAGGTTATCTGTGTGAGACCTGAGTAGAGACTATAGCTTTGATATCTGACACACCACACTTGATCCAGGGATCTAGTAAGGTCTGGAAGGGAGTAACTAGGTGGGGGTGGGGAACTTGGCTGAACACACTTGGCCTGCTGGCTATAGTGAAAAATTTCCCCCAGGGCAGGCAAGCTCTGCAGTTTAGCTCATCTAAATGATTCCAGTATATAATCAGAGTATTGAGAAAAGAGAAGATTCTTCTTCAGGACATAAAAGCTCAAACACTCTGGTTCAGTAAATCAACAGAGGGGCAAGTCTATATAATGCATAAGGCAGGGGTGTGGGAGAGGTAAATAAAATGAGTAAACCAGAGAAAAATAAAAGCTGAAATTGAAAGCTTCTATGGGGTAAGGACCAAAGAAAAGAACCAATGGATGAAGATAGAATCTAGGAAACACCAAGCAGTCTTAAAAAAGGGGGGGGGTTGGATGCAAGCTATGGAGGTGTTAAAAAATTTAAAAATAAAATAAGACAGGTTGAAGCAAAATGGCAAAAGGAAAATAGTAGCCTGAAAATCAAAATAGGTCATGTGGAAACAGAGGCACAGGCATTGAAAGTCTAAATTGACCTGATGGTACGGAAAAAAAAAAAGTTTGAAGAAGAGAAGAATGACTTGAAATGAAGAATAGATGAAAAGAAAAAGTAGAATCAAGAGGTTGTGGAAGAAATTCAGTCTTTAAAAATTAGAATTGGGTAATTAGAAACTAATGACCTCACAACACACCAAGTCATACAAAAACAATATGAAAAGAATGACAAAAATAGAAGATAATAATTGAAGGAAAGGTGAAGAGACATCTCATTGAAAAAACAAGTGACCTAGAGAATAGATCCAGCAGAGAAAATTTAAAAATTATTGGACTACCTCTAAATCATGAGCAAAAAAAAAAAAAAAAAGCCTAGACATCATACCGCAGGAAATTATTCAAGAAACTTCCCTAAATTCTTGAACATGAGAGTAAAATAAAGATTAAAGAATCCTCAGATCACTTATAGCATTAAATCCTCTTTTGACAACTCCCAGAAATGTCAGAGCCAAACTCAAGACCTTGCAGGCCAAAAAGAAGATACTCCAAGCTGATAGAAAAAAAATCATATATCATGGAGCACTAATTAGGATTAAACAGGATCTAGAAGCATCCACACTGAAGGATTGGAAGGCATGTAATATGATATTCTGGAAGATAAGGGAACTGGATTTACAACCAAGAATCAACTATCCAGGAAAATTTACTATAATCTTTCAGGAGAAAGTTTGGTCATTTAATAAAATAGAAGATTTCAAAATATTCATAAAAAAGACCACACCTAAGCAGAAAATATGTTGACCAAATACAGAATTCAAGAGAAAGAAGAAAAAAAAAAATAAGAAAGGGGAAAAAATAAGATCTTCAATAAGTTGAAATGGCATGTATTCCTATATGGAAAGATGATATCTGTAAATTTTAACAAATATTATTATCACAGTAGCAAAGAAGTATACATAGAGGATAGAGTGTTAAATTATTTAGAATATGTCAAAAAACCCAAAGGTAAAATGTGGTAAAATATATCACCTAAAGAAGGGGGTGGAGAGGAGAAGATCCATACAATGCAAGGGAGGAAGAGATTGGTGATAGGTAATGTTAAACCTTACTCTTATTGGATTTGACTCAGAGAGGGAAGAACAGTTAGATGCATTGGGGTACAGAATTGTCTCTTACCCTATAGAGAAGAAGAAGATGGTGTGAGCAGAATAATACATGGGAGGGAGAGGTTGGGGTGGTGGATTTCAAAAGGCCCTATCGGAAGAGGGGAATGAGAAGAGAGTTGGCAGGAGTGGAAGTAATATAAAGGAAGGGCAAAGTCGGGGAGGGAGAGACTGACTAAAAGGAAAACACTGGATGGGAGAGTAAGAGGGAAAGAAGAAAGATTGGGATTAAAGGAGGAAGTGAAAATGGAGGGGAATACACAGATGGTGGTTATAACTATGAATGTGAATAGGATGAACTCATCCATAAAATAGAAACAGTTAGTAGAATGGATTAAAAAACAGAATCCTACCATATGTTGTCTTTAAGAAATCCATTTGAGGCAGGTAGGTATACATAGAGAAAAAGTAAGAAGCTGGAACAGAATTTACTGGGCTACAACTTGATACAAAAAAAAGGCAGGTATGGTAATCATGATCTCAGACAAAGCTAAAGTAAAAATAGATTTGATTAAAAGAGATAAGGAAGGTAATTACATCTTGAAATAAGGAAGTATAAATAACATATCTGACATATCTATTTATACATTTGTGTATATTTATATATTTCTATCACTTTTAAACAATTGTCCTACAAGTAGCTACTTATTATTTTTGTTGTTTTTCAGGAAGAAGAAAAAATAATTGCTTTGTTCATTGAATTAAAAAATGGTGGTGTTCCTTTTACTATCAGTGAAGCTATAAGTAGCTGGAATTGCACTTCAAGAAAATGACTTTGTGGGGTCAGGGTCATGGCATAGTTGAACAGAGGACTATTCTACCTTCACTATATTTATGACTTCAAGGAACCATTTAACTCCCTATTTTTCCATTCTTTACTTTTGAACTTGATATGAGAAATACTACTGTATTGGAAACTGAGGGGTTTGTTAGTTGGAGGAAGTTAAAAAGCTCAAATTCACCTCTAAATAGAGATCTTACATACATTAGAAAATATGCAAGGTAGACTTTAAAAATGGGATAATAATATTATATATCTCATTAAATGACTCTACAAGAGAACAAAGAAAGATTCAATAACCAGTAGGGGATTATCAGGAAAAAATAAAATATAAGGAGAAAGTATGATCTAGTGCTAAATATATTGAATTAGATATCAAAAGAGCTAGATTTGAACCCCGAGAAAAATACTTATCACTTGTGTGATTTGGACAACTCACATAGCTGCTCTGCTGTTCAGATTCTGTATGTATTGTGTGATTTTTTGAACTCTATGTTCATTTTCATTCATTCTAGCTTCATAGCTATATTCTTAAGAGTTTCAATAATTTGTGCGTTGACGACGACAACGATAACAAAACAGCACCTCATTAACCTCTGCTGATCTGAGTGTTTTTGAGGGTGTTTAGATATTAAGAAAATGTGTTTAAGGAATCAGAAAAAAAGAATAATAATTTGTCCTTGGCTACTGGATTTTGTTAATTATATCATGATTCAATCCAGATTATGTACATGAATGAAGTATTTGTGCATTTTACCATTTGTAGGTTTAATTCTTAGTCCTCAGTAAAATTCTTCAGGCAAAGAGAGAACATTTGGAGTGCAATAGGAAAAAAAAAACACTGTATAAACATAGCAGAAACTTTCCATTCCTGTTCACTGTTCTTATCAAAATAAATCATAGGGGCAATCAAAGCTTTGGGCTTGTTATAGAATATTTTTAAATCTGTTTATACTATTTGGTAAAGAAAAGAGTATGGAGGATAAGATAGTGAGCTCCAGAACAATAAATATGTGACTTGGTTGAAATGTATATGTAAGTGAACATTTGAACTCAGAGAGAGAGGAGCTCATTCAGTAACAGAAAATGTCTTTGTATTTCCCATGTTAATAAGAGCATCAACTTCAGCATCTGGGCAAAGTGAAAATTTGATTAATCTTCTATGTAGTTCTAATAATATCCTTGTTAAATAAAATATTATTTTTAGAATATAATAATCTCTAATCATTATTTTTATTTTTATTTCAGGAATACAAAGTAAAGAAAAGTAAATTTGGATATACACCAACATATGTGTGTGACTAAAATTATGTACACACACACAGAGTATTTTAAGACAAACAGTTAATGTAGTCAACAAAGGTAAAACTTTGACTTTACATATGACATCACCATTATCCCCAATGTTTAAATCACATTATATATATATTTTTGCCTTATTGATTTTTTCTTTCTTCATGAGATTCTCTTTGTTCTTTTGTCATAAGGTATTCTTTTGTTTTATTTAGACCATAATCTACCATACTACTGTCCTCTTATTACACTCCAGGAATGGTCTGCATTTGTACTTCATGAGGTATTGCACCTTTACAAGAAGCAATTAATCTCCTCAAATATGAGTCTTTCCACTTAGGTTGAACTGTTTTCACTTCACTGTATTTTAATCTTATAGCAAGCTTCATATCACCATCCACTTCATATCTAGCCATCCACTGGGACACCAAGAACTATTCAGCATAGTCACTTTTCCACTTGCCTTCCTATGGCACACATGATCATTTTTAACTAATTTCTTCCTTTTTCCTTTGGACCTGGGAAGAATAATCAAATTAATATGTTGCTATAATAAATTAAAATAAAAAACAATCAAAATATACTGTCCTAAGTATCTTTTGAAATTTACCCTGATTGAATACACCAAAATTCAAATATTTGTCTACTGCTACCCTATATATTTTGTATCCACCTATTAAAATATAAGTTCCCTGAGAACATTTACTTTTTAACATGTCTTTATATTCCCAGGATATGATAGGTAACTGATAGATAATTTGTCAAAACACCAAAATAAATATTAATGTTTTCTTGTCAGATAATTAAAAATATATTATATATGAATATACTCTGAATACAGACTTTAAATATTTGAATTTACTCTAAAATTTTATGGATGACTGTCTCTGACTTAACATTTCCACCTATTGTTGTAAGGAAAGTAGTGAGATTTTACAATGAAGTGGCATGAGACCAGCCTGAATACTCTAGAACTTTGGAAGAGGTTTAGTTTGAGAGAAACACAGTTAGGTGCCTCTGGAAAAAACTCTCTGGAGGTACCAGCTGAAATTTTTTTTTTTGGATTCTATCCTTTTTCCTGGTTTCCTGATTTCCTGTTTTATTATTTTACATTGAGGCTATCCCTGGTGAACCTAATCCAGATACAAGACCTTGAGATCAAGTCTGGATCCTTTTGGATCTAAGACCTGCCCTGGCTTTAGCAAATCCTTACACAGACACTTCTCTTTCATTATATCAAATTGGGGGATTAAGTGAGGGTTAGTTAGATTACAGATTGTAGATGTGGATTAGAGAGAAATAGAGTAGAGAATGTCTAAGAAGAAATCCCTTAGTAGGGATTATTAGATCTGGTGGAGATAGATAAAATTATATTAGAAAACGCCAGATCCCATTTCCACCTTTCCTTTATGTATTAAATCCAACATGTCCAGTGTTTATATATTTTGTTTGTGTTTATTAGCTTAGGGCCTGGCCCTGAGTTTGGCTACCCTTCCACAAACCAGCATACTGGCCCTAAACCTCATTCTTGAACCTAAAACAGATAATATTGAAAAGTAGCATACTAACTATTTCATTGTATAGGGAACTTATTTCTTCTTGCAAAAACTTATTATGTTTTATAAAATTCTTTTAAGTCACTCCTCCAAATATGGAGTTCAAACATCCTTATATTGTACTTTTAGTGTAAAGTACGTTTTTTGAGAACAGAGATTGTGTTCTCTTTGTATTCCTATCCCTAAACAAGTATCTTGCATCAAATAGGTATTAAATTATTTTTTCAAAATATTGAATAGAATTGAATTCCACACTTTAATCTTTGTTCTTATCTCTGCCTTGTTGAGTTGGTAGACTTTCAAATGTCTGGACACTTTTGTTATAGAATCATGGGATTATAGTTTGAGAGCTAGAAGGTTCTGAAAGAAAACATCAATTCTATCTTTCATTTTGTTAATGAAGAAAATAAGACCCAGGAAAGTTAGATGATTTGCATAAGCATATCAACAGAATGTCCAAGGTATCATCCTCCTTTAAATTCTGCCAATTCCACTTTCTTTATCCATTTATATGGAATTTTCTTCCTACTTAATTATATTTATTATACTTCTTGGATTTGATCTAACTTATCAATGACCCTTTTAAATTATGCCCCAAACTAAATACATTAAGTAAAGTGGTTTTTTTAATAGTTCAGAGTTCAATAAATCTATTACCTTCCTTTTTCTATGTGATAAAAATACTTTGTAAAAACCAAACCTTATTTAAATATCTATACCTCGTTTTAGCAGTTGTCATCTAATATTGATGATTGCTGTCAAATAAAACTTTTAGATTTTCACATGAATTATTGTTTTGTTTCCACCTTATATTTATGCATTTTCTTTGTTGAATCTAAGAACTAGATCTCATATTTTTTTATATTGAATCTCATATTATCCTTTGTTTAAATTTGGTGGATTAGTCATAATTTATAATTTGTCAAAGATAAAATTTGTACGTTACACAGTGGTGGCTTGGGGATTTCCTTTGTTACTTTAAATATTAATCTTATCATCTAGGAAAACAAGACTTTCTGCAACACTTAAACACTTCCACCTCTGACACTTAACATTTTCTTTCTGTTAATGAAGTCCAGTTGTAGCTGTACTAAATTATTTTCACATAGATCATTTGCTTGAAGATGAAAGTTTGAGATCTCTTTTTAGGAACTTCAGTGATGTTTACCAAGCATCTTAAAGAAGCTGTCATTTGTGTTCTTCATTCAGAAAACCAGATATACTTTTAGCTTTCTATGATAATAAATCTGAAAACCAAACTCTGTTTTGTTAACCATCCTGCATTTTATCACTCTTATGTTAAGTCTACTTCTGTCCTTTTAGAATTTGTTGTCTAATTTCAAAATCTTTGCAATTTGATTTGACATTGCATGAAATTTGCAGGTTTGATGAAAAAGTAAGGAATAACTCAACAGTTTTTTTTTTTTCTGGACCTTACATTCCTTTAATATCATCCTAGTCTGTCATAGTGTCTGACTATATTAACTTCTTAATAAATACTTGTTGATTTGGTCTAGCATGTTACAGTTGAAGCATGTATTTAGAGGTCATCTTCCTATTTACATTCAGAATAACAAAGAATAACAATAAAAACCGCTGAGCTTTCTTTCTTTTCTGTTCTATAATATAAGCAATTCTTTTATGTTTATTTTGAATTTTATTATATTAATGACCACCTGTGAATGAGACTAATCTGATTACTTCCAAATCCCATTCATAACAAATTTTCTAGGAAGTCATTAGTTTAACAAAAGATTCAGGAAAATAAAGCCGGAATGAACTGATTCATGTCCAGGTGAGTGGTAAAGGAGTTTACATAGAATAAAATATGTAGAAGGAGGTATCAAACTTTCTCATGGAGTGGGGAAAGGTATAGGAAACAAGGTACCTATGTTCCTGAAAAATTTGTCTACATTGGTATTCCTCAAATAAGATCATTAATCTCTCAAATCTGTGTATTTTCTCAGGTTATTCCTCTTACCTAGAATATTCTTCCTACTCGTCTCTTCCTCCTGAATTCACTAGACTCAGTTAAAATCCCATATTCCACAGATGAATTTCCCCTGTTCTTAGTTGTAATACCTTTCTTCTAATAATTAATATAATTCATAATATATATTTCTTTATGTTGATATGTATGTGGATCTATGTTTATATGTGTGTTTATTTGCATAAATTTATTTTATGGTGTTTTCCTCATTAAATTGTCATTTCCTTAATAGAAGGACCCTGTCTTTTACCTTTTCTCATATCTCTAGTACCTGGACAGTGCCTGCTACATAGTAATCACTTAATAAATGTTTATTGACTAGTAGCTCCCATAAAATATTTATTCTCATACTAGATATAAAAATAGAAACCTTGCTTTCTTCAAAGGAAAACACTAACCTCAAGTCATAGCTGACATTTCTTTTGGAGGTTGCATTTCTACACAACCACTATGTATATAAGAGGTACTCCCAATTTCCTAGGACAAATGCACCTAAATTTTGTCCTCTCTACCTTGTAAAATAGACTTCATTATCTGCTACTGATTTATTTTGTTTAAAAATTTAGGTTGCTTCATCATAATGTAAAGATCACAACAAAAATATGGTAACTCTCCCTCCATTTGGAAACTTTTCATTTTTTGTCATCAGTACTTCATTAAATATGATGAATTTTCTCATCCAGGATTAATTGATAATTTGAAATTTAATTATCACACATATTGAGTCAGTTTTGTTTTAATCATCAAAAACTTCTTGTCTGCTTCAGTTGTTTCTCATCTCTGTTTGCAGGCAGGAGCGTGGAGCATTAAACAAGACCTATAACTCTGTGGTTGGAGAAAACCCCACAATATCTAGTACTTTCTAACCCTCTTCCAACCCTTAATTTGTTTTCCCAAGTAATATTTCTAGTTATCAGTTATACCTAAGGTAATGAATGATTTTTCCTTTTTTATTGGTCTCCATACAGAAACTAGATGAAGACATCAGAAATTTGGTAGAGGACCTATCTACATAGCTATAGGTTGTACTCATTTAAATTTGAAGATCCTTTCAAGTCTGAAATTCATTGATCCTATATGTGTTTTTAATTTAGAAAAACAATGGAATATAGTTAAAATTAGAATTTATTAAAATGGGGTTTGGAAAAATATCAATAAGAAAACCAGTTCTATGGCTCTAGTATGCTTCAGAGTGTCCTTTTAAAATAATTATTTAAGATATATTAATTGTCAATCTTAATTGAAACAACTGTTTCTCTTTTACATTTGATTAAGATATCAACAATAGCTAAGCCGATTATGCTCTTAAATGGATTGACAACCAAATCTAGAAACAGAAGGCCCTGTGTTCAAATCTGGCCTCAGACACTTTCTAGCCCAGTCCTTTTTTTTTCTGCCTTGGAAGTAGTACAAAGTATTGATTCTAAGATGGAAGGTAAAAAAAATGATATCAATACCCATCCACACAAGGATGAGGAGCCACATGCACTGAAAGTGTACATAGTGAGGAGATTCGCTCACTTCTAAAGAGGTGGATTGCCGTTGTTTAATTATAATTCCCTTGCAGTAGTTATGGATTCTTGCATTGCTAATAATTGTTAAATCTTTCATTGTTAATCAGCATATATTGTTGTTACCAGGCACAATGTTCTCCTAGTTCTACTCAGTCTTTCTAGGTTTGTTCATAAACACTTTGTTAAGATGATAAAATTATAACTCCTGCTTATGTCTCACTGCCTGGTGTCTGAGAATGAATTGGTTGATTGTGCCTCTCCCTCATCTTCCTATTTCCAAGGAGATTGTTTCCAGTGTTGGAAGTGGGAACTCCTGCAATGAATAGATTGGTTTAGTCTGCATTTTGAAAAGTGGACTCTTAGGGAACTATTTTTTCTAGCTTATATTTTTAATCCCTTTTTTGTTTGAGTATCTATGACATCACAGGGTGATGGCTTGAGTTGTATATGGATTAGATTTAAGTGAGGCAGAGTTGCAGAAAACTATTATTTTCACTTTCTCTTTCATAATCATAGAAATTCCCTTGAAAGACTGGATGGCCTGGCACTGCCTAATGATGGCCTGATATGCAGTAGATGACCTTGGCATCTTTAATGTATGACCAAGCTCTAAATGCTCTCCAGTGCTTGCTTCAGATACCTTCCTGGGTGTTGGATGGTTTTAGATAAGGATTACGACAAATTTTCTAATAACATCTATCATCTTTAAGCCACATGTATTTTTCACAATATGTGAATTAATACTATGTCCTAATATATCTTAAGATACACATGTCATGTGGGGGTTTATGGAGCATTTAGAGAGAACTAGCACTTCTCCTTTGAGTGTTTGTTGTAACTATGCAGTGTTCTCCTAGTTCTACTCAGACTTTCTAGGTTTTTCAGGATTGCTCATGTACTTTTGTTGTCCATCTTTTACCATATCACATACATCATATCTCATTCTAAAAGCCATAGCACGTGCGGCAAACATAACCTGATAATATTATCATTGCATACAGTTTTGAAAAATTGAGAATAATGGATAGACTTCAAACAATTGGTGAATTAAAGAGATGTCTAGCTTAAGCATGTGAACATTTCCTCTGGTGGAAAGGGCAGATGAGGAAAATGTGTTCCCCAAAGCCAGGAAACCAGTTGAAAGACGTTCTGTGGAGGACTTAGATGTTGGTCAGACATGGAAAATGCCAGGGAAATCTGCTATATCCTGGACCATTGCCAGTAACCCTCACATTTGTTTTCCACTGGACTTTGAAAACTATGGAAGAAAGAATGAAACTGACAAATTTTTGCAACCCTGCTTCACCTGTATCTATCTCATTCACAATCAAGACATTATCTTGTTATGATAAAGGTCTTCTTAAAAACTCAGCATCCAATAGAAACACCAAAAAGGAAAAAAGAAAAGAAAAAAATAAGGAAGTAAATTAGGTTAAGTTGATCACATTCTCACAGTTGAAAAGTGTTCTCTAGGATCATTAAAATATCTTTGTTAAAAGAGATACTTATGGTAATTAAAGGAAACAATTGGGTTAAATTGAATGAATTACTACCTAAGTTGATAACTAAGTTACTTAAAATATCCATGATATTTGAAGTACTTAAGGTAAATAAATTGGGTTATTTAATTCCTGAAAGATATTTAAAAACTTTATCACTATTAGGTGTAGGAGAGGCTGGGGAGAGAGAGAGCTTGTAAACAAAGATTCAAGGCTGGAGACCTAGCTCTAGTTGTCAATCGAAAGAAGGTTCCAACAGAATGTTCCCAGGAGTGGCAGTTGGGGCAATAAATAGGAGCATATACTAACCAAGTTTAGGAAGTAAGTTGTATATAAACAGATGATGACAAAAAGAAAGTAAAACAAATCAAGTGATAAGGAAGAGCATTAAACTGAGAGAAGAGAAAAGGAGAGGAAATTTGACTAAAGTTATCTTACATGAGGAGTTTCATAAAATTCAATACAACAGAAGGGAAGATGAGGGAATGTTGGGCAATACTAGAAATTAACTAGCATTAGAATTAATGTGGGAATTAACATCCACATTCAATTAGCTATAGTAACCCATCTTCTCTTATAGGGAGCTAAAAAGTAGAGAGAAAAGAAGGGGAAGAAAGGACAAAAGAGAATGTGAATTTAGGGAGGCAGTAGTGAGAAACAAAAATATTTGTGAACAGGAAAGACTAAAATGAGAGGAAGAAAAGGATAAATAGGGGAAAAATAAGATGGAGAGAAGCACCCAGTAATCATAACTATGAATGTAAACAGGATGAACTCTCTTATAAAACAAGAGTATAGCAGAGCAGTTTAAAAGCCAGAAATACATGATATTCTGACTACAAGAAACACATTAAAAGGAGGGGAAAATGCAAAATAAAGTTTAAGGTTTGTAACAGAATATTCTATGCCTCAATCAAAGTTGAAAAAGTAAGGATAGCAATTATTATCTCAAATTGTAATAGAATAAACTTAACCATAAGAAACAAAAAACCAAGATGATCACATATACACATATGTGCACATACAGAAACACAGAAAAACTAGAAAGATTGATATAAAGTAATGAAAAGTGAAGATAGAAGAACAGAGAACTTTGTAAATTGTAACAATACTGAAATTTGATAGTCAAATTGGAATGAAAACTATCATCACCAATGCAAAAATCAGCAGAATTCCAAGGAAACCATAAAGAAAAAGGCTATTCACTGCTGCAGAGGGAACAGATGAAGTCAATGCGAATTGAAGTATGTAATTTTTCACTTTATTTCTTCAATGAATTTTCCCCTAGTGTAGGAAATATATGTCTTTTTCATGACATGATGAACATAGAAATATATGTTGTATAATAAAGCATATACAACCGAAACAATATTGTCTGCTATCTTGGGGAAATGTATGGGAGGGAGAGAGTACACAGATCACAAAATGTCTAAAAATGATTATTGAAAATTGTAGCAAAGTGTAACTTGGCAAAAAATTAAACCTTAAATAAAAAGAAAAGTAATATATGTATATATATATATGAATGAATGAATAAAATATTAATACTTATAAGTAATACTTTATTAGTCAGGCAAAGTCAATCATTAAACACTAAATTCTAGGAAATGTGCTAAGCATTCTTCTATGCTTATAGAGAAAAAGGGAAACAGTCTATTACCTCTAGGGAAAGAGTATATTAAAAAAATAAGGAGCTGAGTAACAAAGTAAGGTATCTGACTGGGGCAATGACAGTGTCAGTCTAATGACTGAAAAGGAATATAAGGAGAAGGATGAAGGATGTATGACCTTACATCTTCCCCCAAAAAAGATTTGGAAGGAACTCATTAATGTGAGAAAGCAGCCCTAGTAAAAGAGTGATGTTCCAGAGTTAGAAAGTGACAAACTTTCAGATTCAGAAGTCCATTAAAAAGTAACAAATTCTGAAGAGTTAAAAATCAATGTAAAACAAAATGAAGGATTTCTAACTTGCCTAATTCCTCAAAGTGGAAGTAAAGGTTGATCCTTTGGCAATAAGGCCATAGGAGAGTATGAATCATAGAAATTCAAGGTCAAGGTATTGAATGTTATTTTGACTCAGTAATCCATTATGTTCCTGGTCCTGTTGATCAATCAGTGTTGGAAGAGTGGAGGTTAAACTCAGTCTGGTAATTAGGCAAGTAATATTCTAAAATTTAGTTGGAACTATCATAACTCTACCTATGCAAAGTGTCACATATCTGGGGAGTAGCTAAACTCCAAGGGCCCAACCTCTTTTGCTATTGTGTGCTTATCAGAATACTCTCCATTTCATTGTGAAAATTATATTATAAAAAGGTGGTCCCCTCTGAAAAATTTGTTTGCTTTCCGTGAGTTAAAATGTTGCTATCTTGACACAACACATTTTTAATAAACTCCTTTTAATTTTCTTATCCTGAGTTTTGCAATGTTACTTTGGCTAAAAGTCCCCAAAATGACAAAACAAAACCAAAAGTCTAGTAAAAGATAATCTTATTCAGCAACTTAAGTTGATAGATATTATATAACTATATTCTTTGCATATAATCCTATTATATTATCAATGTTTTAATGATAATTTATGATCATAAAAGATTCCACAGTAAAAAAGCAATTACAATTATTAACTGTTATAATAATAAATAATCAATAAGTGTAGTTTTTTGAAAGTTAATAATAGAATTCCCTTTAGATAGCTTTACCAAATGGAGTTTATATATCCTTCTGTTTCTTGCAATATATCCAAAATATCGCCATTATCTCATTCTTATCTGAAGCTACAGAATAACCTTGGTTATCCTCAGCATTACCATATATGGAATAGATGCTATATAATCTATTTTATGAAAATGATATGACAATACCTGAAATTCTTAAAAAAATAAACCTACTTGCCAGAGCTTTAAGGGAAGATGACCAAAAGTCAAATCCCAGACCTTCTTTCCAAGAAAGACACCACTTGACCTTTTCTCAACTGAAATTGTATTATCTAGTTCAGGTGATAAATAGCATTTTATTTCAAGGTTTGGTGCCTCAGGATGCTGGGGGAGCCTGTAGTTCATAGATTTTTGGGAAAATGGACATTCACAATAAATTCTGTTTCTCTCTGAAGTTTTTCCCCAGGATTTTTGTTTTACAGATCCCAAATTTATAAATGAGCAATTTATGACTAAAAAGAGCTTAATTGGCTTCTTCATACTCATATAAATAATAATTAGAACCAATATTGAGATCCAGAATATCCTGATGCTAAAACAAGGGTTCTTTCCACTAAAGTTAATTCTTTTAAGGAACTCTCTTTCCCCCCTCTTTACTATATATATATATATATATATATATATATATATATATATATATATACACATGTATGTATGTATGTATATGTATATATAATATGTATATTTGAAATATATAATTTAAACTTACTAATAAGATTATAATTTATGGAAAGACTTCAGATAGACACTTGATGATAGATAGATAGGTATATAGGTAGGTAGGTAGATAGATAGATCAAATTGATAGATGAGTTTAATATCAGTTTTCCAAAATATATTATTTAAAGTTTATGTCTCCTTGTTTGAATTTCTCAAATGTCTTTAAAGGTCTTTCAAGCACTTGACCAAAATTCTTTTTCCCACTAATCATTTGATGTTGGGAAATGCTGCATATATACATTAATCAGAGTCCCATAACATTTTATCAATAAATGGCAAGTTCCAACAGTTCAAAGCTTTGGGTATGCTTTAATATTATAGCATATCATATATATATATATATATATATATATACATATATATTAAACTTATATTACTGCATAATAAAAATAATATTGCTTATATGTACCTTAAGTACAAGAAATGAGAAAAGGGAAAAATCAAATATTCTAGTCAAAATAAAAGAAAATAATAATATAATAATAAATAATATAATTAAGGAAAAAAATTCAGGGATTCAATATGTTCTCAAAAAACAGCATCGACTTGTCAATGGATTTTTATTTCCAATGCATGTGGTAGTATATAGTCAATCAGTCTCAACAGAAGATGCTCTCATTACATGTGAGCAATGAATCCCAGAGTCCTTCTCTCCAATCTTTATAGATGTTGGAGTAATTACCAATATTTGAAATGGCCCTTCCCAGGAAGGCTGAGTTGCTCCAGTACCCTGGAAATTCTTTATATACACCTTGTTTCCTGGGTTCAGGTCATGAAGTGAAAAGTCTAGTGGTCCAGCTTGTACTGCAACTCCAGATTCACAGAGTTCATACAGTTTGTGCTGTGTTTCCTGTATATAGGAAGCAATAGTAGTATCTCCCCCTAATAGTGATGTATATGCTTGGCAGAAAGGCTTAGCCTGTATAGGTGGATGTCCAAAAAGCATCTCAAATGGTCAGAAGTATAGGTTTCCTCTGGGCCTGCTCTTAAGATAAAATAGAGCCAGAGAAAGAATTTCAGGCCATTTTAAATGGGTCTCAGTGCATAATTTGCCAATTATAGTTTTAAGTTCCCTGTTCAATCTTTCCACTTGTTCTGAGCTCTGGGGATGATATGGTACATGAAATTTGGGAGTTATCTCCAAGAAAGACTATATCTGATTTAGAACAGAATCAGTAAAATGACTTCTCCTATCTGAAACAATACATGCTGGTAGGCCAAAGCAAGGAATAATCTCTTTTAAAAGCACTTTAGCAATAAAAGCCACTATGGCTCAGGCTGTAGGAAATGCTTCCAGGCATCTGGTCAGGTGATCTACTATGACTAGACAAAATTTGTAATGTCCAGCCTTTGGCATTGCTATGAAATCTATCTGTAGGTGCTCAAAAGGTGTCTAAGTCAGAGAACTCCCACCAAAAGCTTTAGCATGTTGTTTATATACTTGACAGGTAGAACAGGCTGAACACACTTTAGAGGCCAAAGTAGTTATACCAGGGGCTATCCATACTCTCTTAACAGAGTCCACAATGCCCTGAATATGAAAGTGATCATTTTTATGAACAGATTGGCAAATTTGGTGATAGAAACTTCTAGGGAGCAGGGTTTTCCTTCAGAAGACACCCATACTCCATTAATTTGTTTTGCTTTAAATTTTTGCCTCCATTTTCCCACTTCCATTTCATTAAAGGAAAGTGATAAATTTAATTCATCAGTGGTTTTTAATATTAAAATTAATTCAGGCCCTTCTATGATTGCTAGCTTTGCAGTGGTATCTGCTCGGTCCCCATTTCCCCTAGACACAGGGTATGCCACCTGTATTGGCAGAGCAATGAACTAGAGCCAGGGCTTCAGACAGCTGGATAGCAGAAAGAACTTCATTAATAATTTCTGCATTAGCTATAGATTTTCTAGCTGAGGTTAAAAATCCTCTCTGGAGCCATAGCATCCTGACTGAGTGACAAATGCGAAAATCATATCTAGAATCCATATAAATTGTTGCCTTTTTATCCTTGACAATTATACAGGCATGTTTCAGGGCTATGAGTTATGTACCTTAAGCAATAATATAAGAGGGTAGTGAAGCTGACCACTCAGTGGCAAATTCTGTGACTACAGCAGCTCCAATGTAGCATATGCCATCCCTCATAAAAGAAGAACCATCAATAAATAAGATCAGATCTGCGTTGTCTAAGGGAGTGTCCAAGGGATTATCTGGAGGCTTTTCTGCCATGGAAACTAGTGTTTCACAACTGTGTAATGGTTCCCCTGAACTTGGTAAATCTGGAATCAAGGTGGCAGGGTTAAGAGTTGTATAGCTTTTCAAGGTGATGTTTTCGTTGTTTAACAGGCTTATTTCATAACTTATAATTCACTGATCAGAAAATGCCTGTGTTCTTTGCCTTAGCAACAATGCTTCTACCTCATGTGGGCATATAATTGTTAATGAGCATCCCAATACAAGATCAACACTTTGTCACTAGTAAGACTGTAGCAGTTATGCTTATAAGACATGGTGGTACTCCTGAAGCTACTGGGTCCGGTTGGGCCGAATAATAAGCAATTGGATGGTGAGAAGTTCCCAAAGTCTGAGTTAAAACACCTGAAGCTACCCCTCTCTGGGATGCCTAGAGCAGTGGCAGACAGGATAGCCTCTTTTACATTTGACAGAGCTGACAGGTGTTCTGGCTCTAATTTGAGGGGTTCAGGGACTGAATCCCTTGTTTTTGCAATAAGGGGTTTAGTAATTTCCCTATAGCAAGGAATCCATTGTCTACAAAACCCTGATGCTCCTAAAATTTCTCTTAACTGTTTCCTAGTGGAAGGAGAGCTTAATTTTTGAATATTTTCAATTCCTTTGGGAGAAATAGAGTGGGCACCTGCAGTCAGGATGAACCCCAAATATTCTACTTTGAGGAGACACTTCTGAATTTTATTCTTTGAGATCTCATGCCCTCTTTTGTGCAGGTCCAAAAGAAGGTGTTTACTATCTTCCTGACATGCTTTTGTATCTGTTGAAATCAAGAGTAGATCATCTATGTATTTGATTAATTTCCTTTTTTTATATTTTATATTATTTGTGCCTTGGCTCAAAATTTGTGAGAATAAACTTGGGCTTTCCATGTAACCCTGGCACAAATGACTCTAAGTGTATGAGAGCCCTTCCAGGTGAAAGTAAAGATATGCCTAGAGGAAGTTTTCAATGTCTTTTTAAGATGGATTATACTGAAAAAGATATTTCTGTCTTCTTTTTCATCACCATAAAGGGATCTTGTTCATATGTGGGAACATTTCATGTGAATTCATTTATTTCTTGGGGAGTAAATGGTATATGGTGCCTTAGAGTCCTATTTCAGGTACTTCTCTTAGAGGAAAAAGGCACCTAGTTGAATTTGGTATGTGTGAGTCAGTTTGACTAGAAAGAGTTTCTTTAGAATGACAAGATTTCCTGGGGGCTGGAATTGGGTTTTGGGTAGGAGAAGGAACAGGAGAAACTGGGATTTCAGAAGTTGGGATTTTAGGAGAAGGGTCTTGGGAAGTAAGTTCTGCCAAGACTTGCAGAACACAAGAGAATCCGTCCAGTAGCTGAGCTATAGGAGAGGTGTTTTCCATCTCCATTTTGGGGGAAGCAATTTTCTCATTTAGAGGTTCAGAAGCAGATTTGTTAGGGTCAGACATGTTTTGAGTGGGATTAGTATTTGCCATTTGACCCTGTGAGAAATATTTATTCAATTGGTTTTGTACATTTTCCTGAATTTTAGCTTCAAATTTTCTCAAGGTAGCATTACTTGTCACAATATTTAGGAATATAAAAATGAAATGACTTAAGAACAAAGGAATGGGAGACATTCTGAAATCTTTAATGTCCCTAATTTTTCAAATGCCATGACAATTTCATAGAATGTGGTATTCATATATATATATATGCATATATATATACATAAATTATTTATAATTTTGGTTCAAATCAGTAGATGTTACTACTGACTAGGGGATAAAGTCAGGGACTGAAAACAAAAGATCTGGGTATTGTCTCCTTTTTAAGAGCTTTTTAATCCAATCAATTCCTCTAGGCCAAAGAATGACAGAAAACAAAGCCTTTGCCTGAGGCTAAGGCTGAGTTTTTGTTTGATTTGGGAGGGGTCAAAAGCCTTCTCTGCTTCCCCTTCAAGGTAAAACCATTTCACTCTTTGAGCAAAGCCTCTGCTTTTCCTAGCTGGCCTCACCAGGCTTGTTGCTTTTCACTTAATTTTTAAAAACTAGAGACATGTGGGGAGCAAGACAAGACCAAAATGTCTTCCAGGTTTTCCTCACAGCTAGTTAAGACTAATCTTGCCAGCTAGTATAGTCAGTGAGGGTTGGCTAATTGGGTTGTTTGTTCTCTAAGGGAAGGAAGATTTGGAAACAGATTCCCTGGCTAAGACCTCAGGGTCTTCTGATTAAGGTGAAAAAAAAGCTGTGTTCAATTCAAATTCTTGAGAAAAGAGATAAAAAATATTTTATAGTCACCTGATCTTGCAGCTGTGTTTTGAACTGCTGAGTTAGATACTTCAAAGACTGATTTGAGGAGGTAATAAAGAGACAGAGGAAAAAAAGGTTTCACAGAGACTTGAGGCTACATATCACAACCTTCGTGGATTACTCAGACTAGTGGTAAAATTAGGGTTGTTTACTGAATATATTATTTTAGTGGTTGCAGGGATTAAATTCAATCCCAATAAAATACTCACATATTTTGGGGTTTTTACAGCGGTTTAATTACAACAGTAGGAACAAATTAAGAAGATGTAAGAGAGGAAGTGGTATAAGGTTTCTCTGACCTAGCCTAAGCTATGGGAAGTTCAGAGACCTCAGCCAGGCCTCCTCCAAGTTTAAATCTAGCTTGGCTTCAAGCCATGAGGCCTCTAAGATGAAAGGTCTTCTAGGGGGATAGTGCTTTAGGAGGTAAAGGAAAGGAGGAATCAACCTAACCACTCACCCAGGTCACTCAGGAAAGATGCCTCACCTAACCACACTCCAAAGATTCTCCAGTAACCTCACTGCCAAGCCCCAAATGCCAAACAGCCACCAGAAACTCCCAACCTTGTAGAGCCTCAAGAGCCCAACATCGCTGAGTGAGCCCAAGGTCTCCGAGAGAGGCCAGAGTTAGCTCTTTACATCACTTTCTACATCTCACTTGTACCAATAGTAGCTTAAGCTTGGCTTAGGACAGTCCAGGGGGTCTGTCAGTTGTTTCTGATTTGTCACTTGATAGCACATGTTGGTCATAAGCCATCCTCCTCACAGTTAACCCTAAAGTGGGAGCGTATACATTATTGGTTGTTAGCATTCTAAAGACTAAGCAGGGTGGAATAAAACTAAAATTCACAGGGGGTAGTAGAAAGTCATGCTGAAGTGAGAGCCAGTAGTGTTAAGAAGAAACTGGATAAGCTAAACTCAAAAGAACTTGAAGAAAGAAATCATAACAGATCCCAGGTGGCTCAGTATTGTGGAAGGAAAGGAAATACAGATTTGGTAGATAGTGGAGGGGAAAGGCCAAAGGCATTCTGATGGTCACTGACAAGACTATTTATATTATTAAAAAGACAGTATTCTCCCCAGAAGCCAGTAATAAGAACTATTGATATTTAACCAAGGGAGGTATTTACAATGACATCTTATAAACAGATCACTGTTGTATATGTTAAGTGTTTGTGCTCAATCACAGTATGAAAATTTCTGCTTGTAGGGAGCTTACAAAAAGCTAGAAAGTGAGGGAATAGAGAAACTGAACCTCTCCAAAGCTTACTGACAGTGTAAGGTAGTAGCTAAATAAGGAGTGAATATACATTTGAAAGATAGGTCTCTGTGGCGTCAAAATAAATCACTGTTCTGGCAGGTCTATAAATTTCTATAGGCAGGAGCAGAAGAGAGTAAAACCATTGCAACTATGGTTCTCAATTAAACTAATTCCTCCACCCACATCAAAAAACATACATAATACACCTTAAACCTCCTCCTTTTGAAGGAAGTGAGATTTAATTAAAAGTCAGTGGAGGTTTCCTGAGAATTGTTAGGGGACCATTTAACTTCAAAGACCTAAGCTACCACTAAAAATATGCTCTAATAATGAAGCCATCAAAAGCCTTTATTATTTTGTCACTATATTTTAGGCAACATCAACAGACCAGGACTTTCAGGGTTTTTCTCTCCTTAGAAGGGTTGTGGGTTGACTAATCCCCAAGCAACAATTTATTTCGGGGTTTAGTTTATTCAAATGATATTAGGGTGGAGTTAAGGACTCCTGGGGAAAATTAAACATAGTCACTATTCTTCCCCAACTTTCACAAGAACCAGGCTTATAAAGTGCCATTCACTATAGTCTACTGACTGTCTCAGACTCCAATAATAATGTTACATATTAATTTATAAATAATTCATTTACATAAAAGTGAAAAACCACATCATCTGAAAGGACACAGATTCAGGCATCTTATGTGATTAACAGAATTTTTGTTCCCAAATGATTGTGATGCTGATGATAATTGTAATTGTTGTAACTTTTAAAGAATAATATATTATGATCTTCTCTAGTTATCAGGAAATAATTCATGTAATTCCAATAAAATGAATATTTAGAAAAGATAAATTAATCATTAATCTTTCAAAAATAATGGAAGCCATTATTATATGAATTACGTATGAAGAAAAACTTTCTGTTGTAATTTTACTTTCTATTTAGTCATCACAAATTAAAAAAAGTTTTTGATGGTTCATGTCTGATATGTAACAAAACAGAATTGGTACAATATTGAGATCTGAAAGAATGATCTATAGAGTGAATATTCTGTGTATCAATGAGTGCATTTTAGAAAATGATCTGTTACATCTGTAGTCAGTTTATCTTTTCTGCCAAGTTTCTCAAATTCTAGTGTTTACCAAGGGTGCATCTTTAAAGTTAAACAACTTGAGAACTGGCACCAGACTTTGTGAAATATAACAGTACTGGGACATTCTTTTGGTTTCAGAAAGAAAGTAGTTATCTCCAATTTAATAAACACAATTGCATGACTTCATCTTGTATGGGCTTTTTAAAAAAATCTCACAGTCAATTTTGAAAATATAGTTGAAGAAAAAGGTTTGTAATTTTAGGACATTCTGAACATTCAGGACATTCTTTTGTGGGGGAAAATATGTAAAACAAATCTCAGTTGAAGTCTTATTCTGGTTTCATATTATGGTATGGAAGGGATCTTCAGTTGTGTGTGTAGGTGTTTTTAAAAAATTTTTTCTCTTAATTTTTGCTTTTATATTACACTAATTTCCAAACTTATACTTTACTCTTCTCTAACTACGAGCACTCTCTTGTTAAAAAATAAATTATTAAGTAAACAATAAATCAGAATATTTGAATGTTAAAGCAAAATCAATATATTAGTAGTGTAAGGTATCAACCACGTCTAAAAGCACATTCAACATTCAAGAATAATAAGATCCCTCATTTTCAGTGAAAAGAAGAAAATCCAGCTATTCATTTTTTCTACAGGTTTAAGCTTGAACACCAAGGTTACATAACATATAGTTTCATGACTTTGCATTCTTGAGTATTAAGAACTAGCAATACCCACCAAGCAGGAAAGTCTTTAAGGGTATGCCCAATGATGCAAAGTGTGTCTCTTATTTAAGGAATAGCCTAGGTTCAGAAACTGTTATTACCTATAGCTTCTATACCAGGTAATTTATGTTTGAAACCACCACAAAAGACTAAATCAGGGAGAGATAATGATCTTACTCCAATTCATGTACAACTACAATAATCACATATCACTGCTTGAAATAATTTATGAAAAATATTAAATATAACATATTTACTAATTTGTGTCCTGGTCTTTCTTTTCTCGATATTTTCATACTTTAAGTTGGGGGATAATGGAAAAGCTCAAGACCTGGTTCATTATCATGCTCAGCAAAATATATTATTTTTTTCAAAATTTTACACTTTTAATTTTAAAGATATTTAGGCAATAAAGATTTTTTTATAAATTTTATTTTTCCCAGATTTTTCCCAGATTACATGCCAATATAATTTCTTAATATATATATGTATACACACACATATTCACAATCTATGTTTTATTCCTCCCTTCCACCCATTCTCCCTCACCTAAAAGGCAGGTAATATGATATAGGTTCTACACATATTATTAGATAATATATTTTTTCATGTTCTTCATGATTTTTTTTAGAAAAAGATACATAATGCTTAAACTAGAGAAAAATTTACAGAGGAAATAAAGTAAAGAATGTAATGTTTTGATTTTCATTCAGACTCTGTTACTTCTATTGTGGGAGATATTTTTCTTTTTTTTATCATGAATCTCTAGGAGTTGTCCTCGCTCCATGCATGTTTCATTGATAATAGTTAAGTCATTCACAGATCATCATCATATATTATTGTTGTTACTGTGTACAACATTTCTCTGATTCTGCTAACTTGCTAACTTAAAGTTTTTAATATAATATATATTCCCTTTTTCTGCAAGAATTTTTACCATTAAAAATAAAAAAAAAAATCTTTAAATCTTTTTAGTCACTTGAGTGATATACATGTACGTATACAATAGGAGATCATATAAACAGTGAAAAGAAGTAAAAATATGTGAATAACAACTATTATCAAAAAGGCAAGATCCAGGATATCTCCAAGGGACTCATGACAAAAAATACCATACACATTCACAGAATGAAGTGAGCAGTCTGGATGCAGATTGAAACATACAATTCTTCACTTTATTTCCACTATGAATTTTCCTTTAATGTAAGCAATACATGGTTTGTTTCACAACATGATGAACATGGATATATATATACTGAATGAAAGCAAATGTATAATTTGTATAACATTTCTTGCCTTCAAGGGTGTAGGTGGAAGGGAGGAAGAGATCATGAATTGCAAAATATCATAAAATTAGTTTTAAGATTATTTTGATGCATAATCTAGAAAAACATATTCTTTAAAAAGTGAAAAAAAGGAAAGAAGTCACTTTCTTGAGCATGAGTGATGATTGACATTGTCAGATTTCCTCTTGGAGAGGCCACAGGGAGATATCCGATATAATGATACCTAAAATGGAAGTCAGTTGTATATAATGGATATAATTTTGGTGGTTGGATTTTCAAAGAGCACACAATGAACTATATGTTGGAGAACATGTGTCTTCATGTGCCCACTTAGGCAGGATGAGAAATTGGTTTTAGATGTCATCTCTTGCTAATACTTGGGCATCACTTAATTTACATTTAGGGATTCCTTTCAAATTATAAAATTGGAATGAAACAACATTAATTAAGGAGAAGATTAACAAGGGACTACTTTGGTACTAGCTCACTGATCACATTTCCTCAGTCACTAGGATTTTTCCAACTTATTCCTACAGCCTAAGGTAGATAAGGGAGATAAAAGAATACAGGGAATGGTAAAGTCTAAAAAGTAAGGGATTAGGAAGGAGAATTGACCAGTTTCCTTCTCTTCAGCACCAGTGTTTTAATTTATATTTTAATTTGTTCAAGTAAAAAGAGAATTCTATCCTCTGAGGAAAGCTAAGCTAGTATCAATTATATATATATATATATATATATATATATATGTACATATATATATATATATATATATATATGAGTGTGTGTATGCATTTGTGTGTGTGTGTGTGTGTGTGTGTGTATGTGTGTGTGTGTGTGTGGCAATTGTGAGGAAGTAAAAATGTGAAACTACCTACTCTGACCCCAGTGCTTGAACAGCAGCTAGGTAACATTTCACTTCTCTGCAAGGGTTCTCTGGTATTCTTATAGAGTTTTGTGGTGCATCTCAGTTCTCTGGCAATGATTCCATTCCCCTTAGATGGTCTTCCTCCCAAGTAAAAGAAGTGATTCCCTTCACCCAAATTCCTTTTAGTCACTAACAGTCAGATAAGCATTGACAGATAAATATTTACTTCAGAACGTATAATCACAAATATAATAATCATCACCCCAACACAAAGGTCTTAGTCAAATCTATTTTGAAACCCTCTCAGTCACTGGGGAAGGGAAGAGGATTTTATTCTTATTTTAGCATTGTTTGCATAGGACAAAGTTGATTTTCCAAGTCCAAACACCCTTTGTGCTCATCTTCCAGGTACCATGGCTTCCCAATGCTTCCATTCTGAGCTGGCTGCCTGACTGTACTGTAATACCTGCAACTGTACCTTTTAGGTAGGACAGTATGGAGATCATCTCTAGCACCTAAGGATGTCAAACAAAACAGAACAGAAACAGATAACTGTGTTCTTGAAGCCAGAGCAAAAGGGATGGAGTATGGGAAGGCAGTTCTTTGTGTGTGAAATGTGATTTTTACTCATTGGATATAGTAGACGAGCATGACAGAAAAAAAAAATAAAAAGCAGAAGAAACATGACCAAAGGGCTAAGTATCATCATTCTTAAATATGCAGGAAAGCAATCAAGGGAAGTTAATATCATCCATGTAGTAGAGGCCTCCAACTCAGTCAATATAGGCAAATTCCAAAGACCCCTCAAAAATGAATTTTAATAGCATGCCCATATATGTTTATGTTACAAGAGTAAGTACAAATATAAATAAAAATTATTTTCATTATAAATATATTGTTAATTAACCTACCACATGAATTAGGGGAAAATTGAAGCATGAGGAAATTATATTTTTAAAATAGTATCATTTTACATAAATATAAATCTCTCTCATATATATATATATATACATATATATATATATATATTTGAAATACTGGCCATTTCAAGATAATCACAAATGTAATTCTGAAAATATATAATTTTAGTATCATGGTAATAATAAATTACTGGATATTAACCAAAATCATCTGAGAAACAAGATTATACTATCCATTTTTGTATTTGTCATGAAATATTTCTAGAAGTGTAAGAAAATTAAATAGAAAAAAAAAAAAACATAAGTAAAGCACTTTTCTCCCTCCCTCAAAATCCTGACTACAAAGAAAAAAAAATCTAAATACAGCATTCAACATTTTCTCACTTTCCATATTGGGAATAACAGTGAAATAGTCACATTAATCTTTCATAAATTTTTTCATAGATAAAAAAATGCTCACTTTAGATGTAAATTATTCAATAGGATCACTTAAATTAATCAGCTAGCAAAGAAAGTGGGGAAGAGAATCAAATCTGTATATGATGTGCATATTGCAAATTACCCACGGTTTTTTTTTTATTAAATTTTGATTCATCAACTAGTAGAGTTAGTATCATGTTGACAGGAATTTAGTACAATCTGGTGAATAATAAAATGCAACCAGAGTCTTTAGGATTGAGGCCAATTGTGCTCAGGGCTTTATTCAGCTTTGTGATCATGTCCTAGTCATTTAACTCCTTTAAACACACTCGATTGGTGAGAATACAACCCAAAGGGAGAGTAAGCTGGCAGCAAGGGATGTTATTCAATATGTCAGGCAAGTCTCACAAATTCCTCTACATGTTTTAGAAAAATATGTATGGGTTTATGATTCTTTAAATAAAAGAGTGCTGTGCTTCTCTTAATATGTACTAATTAAACAATTTTACTGAAAAATCTCTCTCCAAAAGTGGTTTCCATAAAAATATGTTCCTTTTAAGTCAATTGCCTGAGCACACAAATATTTGCTTTTTAGTTATACCCTATATGAATTATATATATGAAATAAATTCTTCCTCAAATAAGTTTTTCAGATCTCTATAACAAATGCTACAAATTTTGCCTGAGCTATATGGTTAATCAGTAATCAGTTAATTCAGGTCCAAAACTCCCATTCTTGACATCCTCTTCAGAACCCTTTTTCCTCAAGCTATCTAAAGACACAGTTTATTCTGACATATGTATGTGTGTTTATTAAATATATAAACACATAAGTATGTGTATAAATAATATACATGATGAACCAAAACATCTGAATTATTTCATTTTAGTTTTAGTTTGCATTTTGGGAGAAGGGAGGGAAAGTAAAGATCTAAGAAAAAAGGTTTGAGGAAATATATTTCTGATTCTAATCAGGCTTGTAATAAGCAAATTTATTAAGTCAGGCAATTATAGTATTTGTCAGTAGATATTCATAAGCTCTTTGTATTATGTGACTTCTGAGGTACTTTCCATTCCGGATTTTCTGAAGTTACTAAATGTTTATTAAGAACTCATGATACAAAATATAAAACTATAGACTAGAATATTTGCAAAATAAAACAAAGAAATAAACAACCCTTGCTCTCTTTTTTTTAAACCCTTACCTTCTGTCCTAGAATTCATACTAAATATTGTTTGGTTCCAAGGCAGAAGAGTGGTAAGGACTAGACAATGGAAGTTAAGTGAAATGCCCAGGGTCATACAGCTAGGAAGTGTCTGAGGCCAGATTTGAACCTAGGACCTCCTGTCTCTAGGTCTCAGACTCTAGCTACTGAACCATTCAGCTGCTCTAACCCTTGCCCTCTTTGAGTAATAAATTTTTTAAAAATCAAGTTCCTTATATGAGCCAGGCACTTTGCTAAGAGCTGACATTATAAATAATGTTACCTATTCTCAAGGAGCTGATATTCAGTTGAAGGGAACAATAAGCAGATAACTCTGTATGTATTAATAATATATATGGGATACATTGAAGAAATTTTAGCTAGAAGCACTTATTTTTAGAAAGATTTGATAAATGGAATGAACTCACTCAGAAAGCAGAACAGGATAGCAGAATACATTAAAATCCAGAATCCTACAACACACAAAATACCTACAAAATAAAAAAAAAAAAAACTCATTTAATGCAGGGAGACACACAATATTAAAGGTAAAGGACTGGAGAAAAAGCTACTATGGATCATTTAAAATTAAAACAAAAACAACAACAACAATAAAATGCAGGTAACGAATAATGATCTCCAACAAAGCAAGAGTGAAATTTGTTCTCATTAAAAGAGAAAAGGAAGGAACTTGCTTATTGATAAACAGAATCACAGAAGCAACAATATAAATATTAAACATATTGCACCAAATACTATAGCATCTAAATTCCTAAAGGAGAGCTAAATGATTTTGAAGAGCAAATAGAGACTAAAACTATAGTAGCAGAGGACATTAACCTACCCCTCTCAGAATTAGATGAATCAAACCAAAAAATAAGGAAGAAAAAAAATTTAGAAAGTCAAAATTTTAGAAAAGTTACATTTGGTAGATGACTAAAGAAAATTGAATAGGAAATAAGAGAAATATACATTCATAGTACATGGAACCTTCACAAAACTAATCTTTATTAAGACACAAAAGCCTTACAACCAAATGCAGAAAAGCAGGAATATTACATGTATCCTTTTGAGACTATAATACTATAAATATACCATCTATATAAAATATAATGAACAAAAGGCTAGGGAAAACAGACAAAATTAATTGAAATTCAAGTGATCTTATTTAAAAGAATGTGTGGGTTAAAGAACAAATCATAGAAAAAATTGACATTCATTAAAGTGAATGACAACAAATAGACAACATACCAAAATTTTGGAGACACAGCCAAAAGAGCACATATGGGACAGTTTATATTCAGTGATATCCAACAATTCTCAAGAACTAATGAAGAAAAATATCAGCCTCCAGAAAATAGAACTTATGGAGTCTGATTGAAGACTGAGACATTCAATTTTCCTCTTTATTTCTTTACTTTTTTTGTTTGTGTTCTCTTTCACAAAATGCCAAACCTGGAAAGTGATATTTTGCACTATTAAATATGTGCAATTTATATAAGTTTTATTTCTTTCAGTCTTAGAAAGGAGGCAGGTAAGGAATGGAAGGAGGATGACAACTTGGCTCAAACTTTAAAAAAAAAAATGAAAGTTAAAAGTTATTTTTTTGATGCAATTGAGAATAAAACCCAAAATATTAAAATGCTAGCAATTGTTTATAAGAAATAATATGAGTCATGATGAAGGAGATTTTGTATTTGCACATAGGAAATGAATGATTCAAACTGTTGAAGAGACAAAACATGATTCCAAAGCAGACAGAGAAGCATAAACATTCATTATCCTAATTTCTTTATCATGGAAAGTTAAAGCTAAATAACTTAACACAGACTTATATTTGTTCTGTTTTCCACACACACTTTTTTTTTTCTTTTGAGTGTATCAAATCTGTCCTTTCAGGCACAGCTAATTATTCCAATGGGTGGATGGTCATATTCCTTGAAACAGATGTCCTCAATTACACTTGACAACAAACCACACACCTTAATTTGTGGTTTACTTTTTTTTTCAGTTTTCATTTCTCTCTTTTGACTTTCTAAATTTTAAAGGCTCCTGAATCTAATCAATTTAACCTAACTATAGAGGACATTTTTCATTGACCAGATGGAACAACCATAATGACAGTGCCTCTATCATTTGTCTTTTTCCATAAGATAGAAATTCCATAAGTAAAAGAATGCTTTCTTTAAGTATTATAATTCTAGTTAAACTCTCTGAATGTAATTAGATCCAAGCTGATAGACTTTTTTCTAAAAAAATGTACATTAGACCAATGATTTTAAAACCCAAATAGTTTCAACACAAATGAATTAGAGACACTCATACTATCAGCAAAATGACAGAATTTAGACTTAGTTTTATATGGAAACATGCATTTCTTGAAATCAGTTGTGATAATTAAACATTTTATGAAACTCATAGAATGAATTGTTAAATTCCATATTTAAATGACATTAAACTGAAATTATCTCTCAGTAGCAATATTATTGACAATTTACTGTCAATGATGAGGTTTATGTTGGAAAATGAAGCTTTACAGGAGAATATCCATATTATAATAACATATTTTTAAAAGGTGAGGAAAAAAATACAGGCATAGGCTGGGTGAAAAGAAAAATTAGTTCTGAGGGAAAAATAGTGATAAAATATGGAAACATGTTAATTAATTTAATACATATTCCATAAAATGGAAGATGTGATTATTTGATAACTAATTCCAAAAGCATGGAAATTTATTACAAAAGTTTTTATTCAAAGGATAGCACTAGTCCTTCTTGATGTCTAAAGTAGAAAACATACCTTAGGCAAAACTGTACCATTTAAGAAATTTGTCTTTTGGATTTTTTTACATTTTTCTATTTTTCTCCTAAATTGATATTTCTACTCACATGGAAATGACCTAATCCTGGGTCCTTAGAACAAAAGATCCTTCACTGGAAAATTCCTGTAATTCTCACAGTCTCCATTTTATAGATGAAGAAATGGAGAAAATGAGAAATTAGGCAAATTTCCCATATTCAAGTGTGGGAGGCCAGATTTAAACCAAGATCTGAAATTAGTTTTAATACTATTGACCAAACTAACATTATAACTTTAGGTGATGTTGAAATTAATGGGAATAAGTTTTTAAAGTGGAATTGTATTTTACTAGGTCAGATAGAAAGAGCTAGTATCTAAAAGTGAGATTTCCTGTTATGTGTTAGTGAAGTAAAACCAATTAAAGAGCTCTTGACAATGTGCTTCAGACTGGACATCTCTTAATAAAAGGAGAAAGAATTTTAAAGAAGATTAAAAATTTAAGATTTTATGATTGGATTTCAAATGTGTTGATAATTCTTATATTTTTTTCTATAATTCTAAAAAAATCAAAGATTACAGAGGTTCTTGATGAATATAATCTTTTAAATTATTTCTTGTTTTTTTAAAGCATAGAACATACCTAGTAATGTTTATTGGATCATTCATTCCAAAACTATCTGTACAGCAATTTGTGTAGTAATGTTAG
This sequence comes from Monodelphis domestica, assembly GCF_027887165.1. NCBI lineage: Eukaryota > Metazoa > Chordata > Mammalia > Didelphimorphia > Didelphidae > Monodelphis > Monodelphis domestica. The sequence continues at coordinate 145,131,361 of NC_077234.1, read as the reverse complement.
CAATATAACAGTAAATGTGGTATGATTAGGGACACATCATAAACTGGATTTAAATGGATATTTTACTAGCTCTTAATAGTGTGATCATAAACAAGTCATTTGATCTATCAGATTAATTTACCTCATATGCAAAATGAGTTTAATAACAAATATTTAGCTTATCTTTTACAAATAAATATGTTTTATATATTTAGGCATTAATTATATAGTAAGACATTTCATGACTAATATGTTGTGACATATATTACATAAAATATTCTCTTTACTTATATTAATAAGTATGTTTATCTTAATGCTAACTCTATTATCAGTTTTCATAGATCCCTTTTCCTTTAATATTTTATAACTTAGAAGAGAAGATAGCTCTGCAAGCAATACAATATAATTTGTGAAAAAAAAATTCTTGAGAAGCACAGATTATGTTGTGGGTACTTAAGTAGGTAGAGGGTGATCATTTCAAAGTTGCTTTGAGTTGGATTTTGGTGTACACTTCAAATAAAGGAAATAACATGTAAAAGGTTAGCAGACAGGAAATCATGATATATTTTTAGGGAATGCTGAGAACCAAACCATATTTCATGAATGGATTCACGCTAGAGGAAGCCTGAAAGGTTTACTGCATATTGGGATGGGCCTTGACTCTCAGACTAAAAAATACACATTTCATTCAATGAGATGTCATTCATTGTTTTGAACATAAAAATGGTATGATTAGAGCTGGGAAACTAGAAGATTAATTTAAAATTAAATATACATGGAAGTACTATAGGCAGGAAGACTATGATAAAGTTATTAAATAAGTATAGGGGAAAAGTAATCAAGGTTTTGGATGTAATAGTAACCATAGACCAGAAAAAGATGTGATGGAGGGTTGAAATAGAATAATGGATTCTTTAATAATAAATAATAAAAGGGAGGGAGTCAAGATGAGAGAGTAGTAGCACAGAAAGATGGAACTATTCTAAATATCTTCTTGAACCAACATTAAATAGCACCTCAAAAATATATAAATGATAGTACTTAAAAAGGGTACAGAGAAAAGAAACACTCCTACAGAGAACAACTTGAAAGATAGGCAGACAGGATCTATTTAAATGGGGTTAGAGGGGATCTGGAAGTAAATCACTCACTAGTTCATCAAGCTACCTATCTTACATGTACTGTTTCAGGTTTCTAGCCTGAGCATAAGCCAATTTTGAGACCCTAAAGCCATGTTCAACTTCAGGTGTTCAGAACACCTGAAGATTCTTTGTGAAGTCTCAAGTCCTGGCTGGCACAAGACTGCAGTTTGCACCCAAGCCCTGCTGCAAAGCATTATGTTCTTTGCTCATTCAAGCTTAAGGGGAGGCCCAGGTGCCCAGTCAAGCCTGTGATGAGACCCCAAGTCAGATCATGAGGTTTCGCACAGTTCTCTGAGCCCTGAAAGCCATGAACCAATCACAGAGGAGATTGAATCAGTAGTGGGAGGTGCCTTCTGGAGTTCCCAGCTTACAGGCTATCATACCACCTTGCAAGAACTGAAACTTGAATAAAATAAGAACTAGATCAGAGGATAACAACAAGGGGAAAATGAAATTTAAGAGAGTACCACTTTCTAACCTAAGAACAAATTCTATCTTTAAGATAAAAGTAAAAACTAAAAAAGCTGAATAAGTAGTAAATAGCCAAAAAAATACCACCCTCCCTAAGTCAAATATATGACCATAGAAACATATCTATGGAAGTAAAGAATAGCAAGGTCCTGATTCAGTAGAAGAATATGAAACCAAAGGAGCCACATGCAAACTTCAAAAAAAATGGGAAATGTCTTCAGACTCTGGAGGAACTTAAAAAGGAATTCAAAAATCAAAAAAGGGAGATAAAAGAAAAATGGGGGAAAGGAATGAAGTAATGTAAAAGAGAAAACAATAGCTAAAAAAGCAGAATTGGTCAAATGAAAAAAAGAGGAACAAAAACCAATGAAGAAATGGAGTGCCACAAAAAGTAGAGTTAACCAAATGGAAATGAGAGTTTCAAAGGTCATGGACAAAAATCATTCTTTAAAAATTAGATTTGGGCAAATAAAACTAATGACTTCATGGAGCATCAAGAAATAATAAAACAAAATCAAAAGAATGAAAAAATGGAGAAAATATTGGCAAACAAGACCTGGAAAATGGAACTGAGAGTGAATCTAAGAATTATTAATACCTAAAAATCATGATGAAAAATGCCTATATATAATATTATAGGAAATTCTCAACAAAAACAAACCCTGATGTTCTTGAACAAGGTGTTAAAATAGAAATTGAAAGAATCTTCCAATCATCTCCTGCAATACATCCCCCAATGAGAACAGAAATATCATAGCCAAATTGAAGAGCTCTCGGACCATAGAGAAAATATATAAAATGGTCAGGAAAAAAAAAAAAAAACTTCAAATCATGGAGCCACAGTCAGGGTTTCATAGGACTTAGCAGCTTCTATTTTAAAGGATCAAAATGCTTGGATTAAGGTATTTCAGAAAGAAAAGGAAGTAGATTTATATCAAAGAAATTGCTACCTATGAAAATTGACTATAGTTGTTTGGGGAAAAAATTACTTGTTTAATGAAATAGATTTCCAAGCTTCTTTTTAATGAAAAGACCAGATCTTAACAAAGAATTTGATGTCCAAATACAAGATTCAAGAGGAGCATCAAATGGGTAAATAAGAAAGAAAATATTTAAGGGATTTAATAAAATCAAATTGCTTATATTACTGAATGGAAATATGATATTTATAACTCAATATTTTTTATCATTAGCAGAGTAGTTAGAAGACATAGAAATAGACAGAGGGTATGGGAACAAACTTTTTGGGATTATATGATATTCAAAAAAGGAAAAAATGAAGAGGCAAAAAAGAGAATTACTTTGAGAAAAAAGAAAGAGACATAAAATGAGGTAAATTGTAACATCTAGAGGGGTGCAAAAACAATTATTATATTTGAGAAGATGATGGAGGTGGTGACAAATAAAAATTAAATCTTACTTTAAAGTTGGTTCAGGGAGGAAGTAACAACTATATTCATTGGATTTTAGATTTTAGATACCTATCTTACCCTATCAAATAATAGGAAGGAAGGAAGAATGAGGTACAATGAGGAGGGGAATAGTATAGGGCAAAGGGATGGGGGGTTATTAAAGGAAAATATTTGTGAGGATGACAGAGTGAAAGGAGACAGAAAGTGCAAAATCAAAAGGATAAAATAAAATGTAGGGGAATACAAAATGGTAAGTATAATTGTGAATGAAAATGGGATTAACTCATCCATTAAACAGAAGCAGATAGCAGAGTGGATTAAAAACCAAAATCCTAAATTATGTTGTTTATAAGAATACATCTCAGGCAAATAAATACATACAAAGTAAAAGTAAGAGATTGTAACAAAATTGTTTGTGCTTTAGCTGAACTAAAAAAAAATAAGCAGTAAGAGCAATAAATATTTCAGAAAAAGCTAAAGAAAAAATAGACAATTAAAAGATATAAAGAAGGAAATTATATCATGATGAAAGGTTCTATAAACAATTTATATATTCACCAAATATTACATAGGTTCCAATTTTTGAAACAGAAATTATATAAGCTTTAGGAGGAAGCATGTAGTAAATCTGTACCATTGAGGGACCTCAAACTTCCAACTCAGAACTAGATTAATCTAAAATATAAGTAAATGAAGTAAATTAAAATTTAGAATAGCCATATTTAATAAATCTCTGGAGAAAATTTCATGGGAATAAAAAGAAATGTCTTCTTTTCAGCAGCACTTTGTACAAACACAAAATAACTATGAAATAGAACATAAAACCTCAGAATAAAATTCTAAAGAGCATGAATATTAAATGTATCTTTTTAAATCATAATGCACTAAAATTATAATAAAATAGAATTCATTGAAATGCAAATTAAAAATAATCAGAAAGAAACCTAATACTAAAAAGGGGGAAAGTAAAAAAATTATAAAAACAATTAATAATTTCATTAAATAGAATGAAAATGAGGAGAAAACTTATCTGAATTTATCAAATATATCCAAAGAAGTACTTGTGGAGAAATTTATATCACTGAATATTTATTTAAATAAAATAGAGAGAAAAAACAGATCAATGAATTGGGTATTTAACTGAAAAAAATATAAAAGAACAAATCTAAAATTACCCCAAAAAGACTAAATTGTTGACCCCCAAAATCAAAGGTGAAATTAATAAAATTGAAAGTAAGAGAAATATTGAACTAAATAATAAAACTAAGAGTTGGTTCTATGGGAAAAAAAATAAAATAGAGCACTGGTTAATTTGATTTTAAAAAAGGAAATAAGAAAATCAACTTATCAGTATCAAAATTACAAAGGAGGAATTCAGCTTCAATTAAGAGGAAACTAAAGTAATCAATAGAAATTATTTTGTCCAATTATATAACAATAAATCTGATATTTAGGCGAAAGGGTCAATATTTACAAAAATGTAAATTTCCTAGATTAACAGATGAAATGGAATACTTAATCCCATTTCAGAAAAATAAATAGGACAAGGCATCAATGATCACCTAAGAAAAAATTCCTAGGGTCAGATAGATTGGCAAATGAATTCTATAAAGCATTTATTTACTTATTTATTAACTTATTAATGTTTACAAATTACATGTAATAACAAATTTTAACATAAATGTTCCAAAATTACATTATCCACATTGTCTCCCTTTCTTCTTCACTCCCCACTTCCTAAATTGGCAAGAAATTCAATATGGATTATACATGAATTATCACACAAAACATATTTCTATATTGTTCATTGTTGTAAGTGAATAATCTTATAAAACCCACACCTCCAAACATATATCCAAATAAACAATGGGAGAATCTGTGTATTTACTTTAATAATTCTTTCTCTGGAGGTGTATATAATTCTTTGTCCTAAATTCCAGAGAATTGTCCTAGTAAATCGAACATTTATAGCACAATTCATCCCAATTCTATACAATTTATTTGGGAAAATAGACTGAAGAGGAATCCTACTAAATTCCTTTTTTGCTACAAATATGGTCCCGTAAGACAGGAAGAGCAAAAACAGAAAATAAATGTATAGGTCAATTTCCTTAATTATATGTCAGATTATTCATGACCCCATGGACCATTCCATGTCAGGGCTTTCTATTCTCTACTATCTCCCAATGTCTGCCTGAACTCAGGCTAATTGCTTCCATGACACTATCTATCCTAGTTTTTCACTACCATTTTTTTCTTTTGCCTATAATCTTTTCCTATTTCAATGATTTGTATCTTCTCATTAAGTCATCAAGTCATTTAATCTTCAGATTGCATATTTGTCCTTCCAAAAATAGTCTGAATTAATTTCTTTAATTTTTAACATGCTTGATCTCTTTAGTTTCCAAGGAACTCTAAAAAGGCTTCTTTGGGAATAATATTGAAACATTGATTCTGCAGCATTCAGCTTTCTTTATACACCTACTCTCACAACCATATTTACTAATTGACATTTTTTTTTTACTATACAGACTATTGCCGTTAAGGTGATGTCACTACTTTTGAATATAGTGACTAGATTTGCTCTAGTTTTCTTTCTAAGGAGGAAGAATTGTTCAATGTCATAGCCCCAGTTAACATCTTTTTCATTCTTTGGATCTAAGATTTGAATATTAAATACTGCTTCCTTTTCTTCTCACATTTTATAAGAAATATTGAGACCATTTGCCACTATCTATGTTCATTTTTTGGCACCCTCTGAACAGTTGTTGATTATTATATTTAAATGCATAAGAATGGCCGGATAAAGAGTTAACCAAATTCAAACATAATTGGAGCATCACAGATATAGTTAATACTACCTTCTTTTTTTTATAGATGAGTAAACAGTAGAAACAATACTTGAATCCAAGTACTCTGATCCCAGGTGGAACTTTTTTCTGCCAGTGCACCATATATTCTAATAGGATTTTTTTTTAATTTGGAAATTTTAATTTAATTAATTAATTCAGAATATTTTTCTGTGATTACAAGGTTCATGTCCTTTCCCTCCCCTCCCCTGCCTCGGTTTCATTTTTTAAAAATTTTATTTGGTCAATTTAGAACATTATTCCTTACTTACAAGATTTGTATTCTTTTCATCCCTCCCTTAGCCCCACCCTTTCCATAGCCCATGCTTAATTCCACTGGGTATAACATGTGTCCATGATCAGAACCTATTTCCATGTTGTTGATGTTTGCACTACGATGTTCATTTAGAGTCTACATCCACCATCATATTCCCCTCTACCCATGGAGTCAAACAGTTGTTATTCTTTGGTGTTTCTACTCCCACAGTTTTTGCTCTCTATGTGGATAGTGTTCTTTCTCATAGATCGCTCTAGGTTATTCAGGATCACTGTATTACAACTAATGGAGAAGTCCATTACATTCAATTGTACCAATGTGTGTCATTCTCTGTGAACAAGGTTCTCCTGGTTCTGCTCCTCTCACTCTACAACACTTCCTGGAGTTTGTTCCAGTTCACATGGAATTCCTCCAGTTTATTATTCCTTTGAGCACAATAGTATTCCATCACCAACATATACCACAATTTGTTCAGCCCAACTGAAGGACATCCCCTCATTTCCATTTTTTTGCCACCACAAAGAGTGCAGCTATGAATATTTGTGTACATAGATTTTTCCTTATTATCTCTTTGGGGTACAAATCTAGCAGTGCTTGGGCAGAGTCAAAAGGAAGACAGACTTTTAGTGTCCTTTGGGCATAGTTCCAAATTGCCCACCAGAATGGTTGGATGAATTCACAACTCCACCAGCAAAGCATTAATGTCCCAACTTTACCACAACCCCTCCAGCATTCATTATTTTCAATTGCTGTCATGTTAGTCAATCTGATAGGTGTGAGGTGGTAACTAAGAGTTGTTTTTATTTGAATCTCTCTGATTATAAGAGATTTAGAACACTTTTTATGTGCTTATTAATAGTTTTGATTGCTTTTTACTGAAAATTACCTATTAATGTCCCTTGCCTGTTTATCAATTGGAGAATGGCTTAATTTTTTGTACAATTGATAAAACTCTTCATACATTTTAGTAATTAGACATTTGTCAGATGTTTTTGTTATGAAGATTGTTTCCCAATTTGTTACTTCCCGTCTAATTTTGGTTGCACTGCTTTTGTTTGTACAAAAATTTTTTTATTTGATGTAATCTAAATTATTTATTCTACATTTTGTGATTTTTTTCTAACTCGTTTTTTAACCTTAAACCTTAGGATCTGTATTATGCTTTGGTTTTGAGGAAAAAGAGCAGTAAGGGCTAGAGAATGCAGTCAAAGGGATTTGTCCAGAGTTAGGCAGCTAGGAAGTGTCTGGGGTCCTCTTTGAATCAAAGACCTCCCCTCTCTCAGTCTGGCCCTCAATACCCCAAGCCACCTAGAGTGAGGATTTTGCTCCAGCTCTTCTGAATCCAAATTCCACAATCAGAAGAATATGGAAACCAACTCTGTGTAGAAAACCATGGCTCTGTGACTGGGATGTAGATAAAATTTTCTGTTTTTTTTTCTTTACTTTTAAACATTATTTTATTTAGTTATTTTCAAACATTATTCATTGGAAAAAAAAGACCATTTTCTTTTCCTCCCCCCCCTCCTGCAACACCTCCCATAGCCAAAGCGCAATTTCAATGGGTATCACATGTGTCCTTGATCCGAACACATTTCCATGTTGTTGATATTTACATTAGGGGGTTCATTTAGAGTCTCTCCTCAATCATATTCCCTAAGCCCCTGTAGTCCAGCAATTGCCTTTTCTCGGTGTTTTTACTCCTACTGTTTGTCCTCTGCTTGTGGATCGTGTTTTTTCTCCTAGATCCCTGCAGATTGTTCAAGGACATTGCATTGACACTAATGGAGAAATCCATTACGTTCGATTATACCACAGTGTATCAGTATCTGTGTACAATGTTTTCCTGGTTCTGCTCCTTTTTGCTTAGCATCAGTTCCCGGATTTTTTCTAACTCTTTCTTGGTTTTAAAATCTTTCCTTTCCCAAAGATCTGACATGTAAACTATTCTGTATTCACATAATTTACTTATAGTTTCCTTCTTTATGTTAAGATCATTCACATATTTTGTGTTTATATTGGTTTAGGATGTGAGATATTGATCCAGACATAATTTATCCCATACTGTCTTCCAATTTTCCCAGCAGTTTTTATCAAATGGTGGATTTTGGTCTCAAAAGCTGGGATCTTTTGGCTTATCATAGACAGTCTTGCTGAGGTCACCTACCCCAAGTCTGTTCCACAGATCCTCCTTTCTGTCTCTTAGACTGTACCAAATTGTTTTCATGACCATTTCTTTATAGTATTGTTTGAGATCTGTTACTGCAAGGCCCCTTCCTTCACATTGTTTCTCATTATTTCACTGGATACCCTTGATATTTTTTTCTTCCATATGAACTTTGTTATGATTTTTTTCTAATTCAGTAAAAAATTTTTTTTTACTAGTTCAGTGGGTAAGGAACTAAAAAAGTAAATACTTTTGGGGAGGATGGTCAATTTTATTATGTTATCCAATTCTTTACATCTAATTTTAATGGAAAGTGTTTTGTAGTTGTGCTCATATAGTTCCTGTGTTTGTCTCAGTAGATCAGTTCCCAAGTATTTCATATTGCCTAAGGTGATTTTAAATGAAAAATTCTCTTTCTACATCTTGCTGCTGAGATGTACTGGAAATATATAGAAATGATGATGACTTATATGGGTTTATTTCATATACAGCAACTTTGCTAAATTTGATTTCCACTAGTTTTTTAGTTGATTCTCTAGGATTCTTTAAGTAAACCATCATGTCACCTACAAAGAGTGATAGCTTAGCCTCCTCATTGCCTATTTTAATACTTTCAATTTCTTTTTCTCCTCTAATTGCTACTGCTAGTGTTTCTAGTACAATGTTAAATAATAGAGGTGATAATGGGCATCCTTGTTTCTCTCCTGGTCTTATTGGAAATGCATGTAGTTTACCCACATTGCAGATGATGTTTATTGATATTTTTAGATAAAAACTATTTATTGTTTTTAGGAAAGACCCTTCTATTCCCTATGCTTTCTAGTGTTTTCAATAGGAATGAATGTTGTATTTTGTCAATGGTTTTTTTTCTGTCTAATGAGATCATCATGTGATTACTGTTAGTTTGCTTGTTGATATGATCAATTATGTGGATAGTTTTACTAATATTGAGTCATCCTTGCATCCCTGTTATAAATCCCTCGTGATCATAATGAATAAACCTAGTGATGACTTTCTGGAGTCTTTTTCCTAGTATTCTATTTGAGATTTTTGCATGTATGTTCATTAAGGAGATTGGTGTATAGATTTCTTTCTCTGTTTATAACCTGCCTGGCTTTGGAATCAGTACCATATTTGTGTCATAAAAGGAATTTGATAGAACTTCCTCTTTGCTTATTATGTCCAATATTTTGTATAATATTGGGATTAGTTGTTCTTTAAATATGTGATTGGATTCAATTGTGAATCCATCAGGCCCTGATGATTTTTTCTTAGAGTGTTTTTTTGGTAACTTGTTCAATTTCTTTTCCTGATATGAGATTATTTAAAAATTCTATTTCTTCTTCTGTTAATCTAGGCAATTCATATTTTTTATAAATATTCCTCCATATCACCTAGATTGTCATATTTGCTGCCGTTTAATTAGGTGAAATAGTTTTTAATGATTGCTTTAATTTCCTCTTCATTGGAGGTGAGGTCTCCGTTTTCATTTAGGATAATGTTAATTTGGTTTCTTTTTTTCCTTTTTTTATAGATTGACCAGTACTTTGTCTATTTTGTTTTTGTTTTTTTCAAAGTACCAGCTTCTACTCTTATTTCTTAGTTCAATTGTTCTTTCTCTTTCAATTTTATTAATTTCTCTGATAATTTTTAGGATTTCTCTTTTAGTTTTCATCTGGGAATTTTTGATTTGTTTGTTTTCAAGTTTTTTGATTTGTATGTCCAATTTATTGACCTATACACTCCCTAATTTGTTAATATATGAACTCAAGGATATATATTTTCCCCTGAGTACTGCTTTGGATGCATCCCTTAGATTTTGAAAGATGTCTCATTATTGTCATTTTCTTCAATGAAATTATTAATTATTGCTATGATTTGTTCTCGAACTAACCTAATTTGGAGAACAATATTATTTAATTTCCAATTAATTTTTGATTTGTCTCTCCATGTACACTTACTAATTATTAGTTTTATTGCATTATGATCTGAAAAGGTTTCATTTATTAGTTCTGCTTTTCTGCATTTGTTTGTCATGTTTTTATGCCCTAGTACATGGTCAATCTTTGTGAATATACCATGTGCTGCTGAAAAGAAGGTGTATTCCTTTTTGTCCCTATTTATTTTTCTCCAAATATGTATTAACTCTAATTTTTTCTAATAATTCATTCACATTTATTACCTCTTTCTCATTTATTTTTTTATTTGATTTACCTAAATTTGATAGTGGTAAGTTCAGGTCTCCCACTAGTATAGTTTTACTATCTTTTTCCTCTTTCAATTCCACTAGTATCACTGTTAGAAATTTGGATGCTATACCATTTGGTACATACATGTTGAGTACTGATATTTCCTCATTTTCTATACTGTCTTTTATCAGGTTGTAATTATATTCCCTATACCTTTTAATCAGATCTATTTTAACTTTGGCTTTGTCAGATATCCTGATTGCAACTCCAGCCTTCTTTCTATCAGTTGAGGCCCAATAGGTTTTGCTTAAACCTTTAATTCTAAACTTGTGAGTGTCTACCCAACTCCGGAGTGTTCCTTGAAGATAATATATGGTAGGATTTTGATTTCTAATCCACTCTCCTATTTGTTTTAGTTTTATGTGTGAGTTCATCCCATTCAAGTTCGAAGTTACAATTGCCACTTGTGTATTCCCTGGCATTTTTATATCCTCTCCTAGTTCTGTCTTTTCTTCTTTTACTATATCCTTTTAAACCAGTGATTTACTTTCATCAGTCTACCTGATCCCTGCCATTAATAAGCTTCCCTTTCCGACCCTTCCCTTTTTGTTCCCTTCTTATTTTTTTAGGGTCAATTATTTTCCCTCCCCCCTCTGTTTTCCTCCTTTTTTGTGCTTCATGCCCCCCTTCCCTTCTTACTTTTCCCTCCTTACTTTCCCTGTAGGGTAAGATAGAATTCAATACCCCAATGGAGCTTGAGGTTCTTCCCTCTCAGAGTTGATTTCACTGAGAGTAAGGTTTAAGTATAAGCTATTAGCACTCTTTTCCTCTCCTTTTTGTAAGCGTATTCTTCCCCACCCCTTCCCATGTGTATCTTTGTATGATAAAGATCATCATATTTATTTTAATTCTTCTACTATCTCTTGGTGCCATCTTCAATTCCCTTCTCCATATTCCTTTTTTTTTTGCATATCATCTTACAGCCCTTATTACCCCAATCTCTTCCTGTGAATGATTCCTTTAATTACTATAATAGTGAGTATAATTTTTGAGAGTTACAAATAACATTTTCCCCATAAACTGATATAAATAATTTGATCTTTTTGAAGTCCTTAAAGAAGAAAGTTTGAATAAAAAAACATTTTTCTCCTTTTCACTCTCTTTCTTATTTACCTTGTCATGTTTCTCTTGATATTTGTGTTTGGATATCAAACTTGCCACTTAGTTCTTGTCTTTTCATTACAGATAGTTGGAAATCTATTTTGTTGAATGCCCATAGTTTGCCCTGGAAGTATGTAGTCAGTTTTGATGGATAGGTGATCCTTGGTTGAAGACCGAATTCTCTTGCCTTTCTGAATATCATATTCCAAGGCTTGTAGTCCTTTAGTGTAGAAGCTGCCTGATCTTGTATAATCCTGATTGGTGCTCCTTGATATCTGATTTATCTCTTTTTGGCTTCTTGTAAATTTTTCTCCCTAGCTTGGAAGCTCTTGAATTTGTCAATTGCATTCTTGGCAGTTTTCTTTTGCTGATTTAGTGTACAGGGTGTTCTATGAACTCTTTCATTGTGTATTTTGCCCCATTGTTCAGGAACATCAAGGCAGTTTTCTTGCATAATTTCTTGTAGTTTTATGTCAAGATTTCTATTTATTTCTGGGTTTTCAGGTACACCAATGATTCTCAAATTGTCTCTTCATGCTCTGTTTTCCTGATTGGTCATCTTTTCAGTGAGATATTTCATGTTTTCTTCTATTTTTGTCAGTCTTTGACTTTGATTTATTAATTCTTGCTGTTTTGTAAGATCATTGACTTCCACCTGCCTAATTCTGGTCTTTATGGACTGGTTTTCATTTTTGGTTTCATCTGTCATTTTTTTTTTGTGGCTTCCAGATATTTCTTCAATTGGTAATTCTTGTTCTTTAAACTATTATTTTCTTTTTGAACTATTTCCCACTTTTCTTGGCAGAAGGCTTCCAACTTTTTGATAAGCTCCAATTTAAATTTTTCAAGAGCTTGTGGACAATTTACATTTTTTGGAAGGTCTTGGTGCATTTATTTGTATTTCCTCTTCTATTTCCTCTGTAGCCTCTATTTTTCCTCCTTAAAAATCATGCAGGGTCAACCCCTTTTTCTTATTTTTATTAGTGTTTGGAAGTTGTTGGTCCTGGGCACTGTTTGCCATTATTGTGGTGGTTTTTCCATCCCTTTCCAGTTAGAAATCTGAGTGAGATGTGCAGGTTCTCTGTGTATGGAGCTATGGAGCAAGGATTTTGGCTGACGCCAGCTCTCCTGTCTCTGCAGTTTCTGCTGTTTGCTGCCCCTCTCTTTGCTGTTTCCCTGCCGGCACCCACGGTTTGCACTCCTCAGCCTTCTGGGGCCTCTGGTCTAGCTGCTCTCTGGGGTAGGTCCTTGGTGGTCTCAGTCTGCTGCCAAGGACCCAGAGTTGCGCCTTACTCACTCTGATTTTAGTGCTCTCTGGCTGTGACTCTGGCTCTGTAGGTGGGGTGAGGGAGGGTGGATCAGTTCGCGTTTTGGTAGAAACTTCTTCACCCCCTTATGGTGTGGAAATGCCCAATTCCCATTTACCTTCAATACTTTGCCCTACTCTAGAGTCCCTTTGTTCATATGAATTTGTGTTTTTTGTTTTTTTGAGGTAGTCTGTATCGGTAGGTGGTGAGGGTAGGTGGTAAGGAGAGGAAGAAGAACTGCTGACATGGTTACCCAGAAGTCTTGATCAGTCAGTTTCATTTTTTTAAATATTAACACTCAAGCAAAAATTTTAGACTTTCCTCTTTCACTTTCATCAACAGGATTATAAATTCTTTATTATTTTTTTTTTTGGCATCAGAGAGGTATTTCCACATATCTGAGTTTGTAAATATTTCTCTAGGAGACTTTCATTCTGGTATTTGATTCATTCAGTCTGGTACTTCACATGATGTATTCTGAATAAAAGTTTAATATATAAGGTGAAACTATGCAACCTTATCCTACTAAGTAGACAGAGACCAAGGGTTGGAGATAAGAGATATTCATTACAAATCTAACCTCAAAGTCATCTAACTGTGTGACACTGGACAAGTCACTTAAACCCAATTACCTAGCCCTTACCCATCTTCTGCTTAGTAACTAATATTTAGTCTTAATTCTAAGAAATGAGGTAAGAGTTTTATTTGTTTAAGTCAGTAATCTTAATATAAATGACCACAAAATTTATACCATTCTGGTCATCATCTTTTTGATACTTTCCAGCTAATGGAAGAGTGTCTTATGTCATGATATGAGGAACTGAACACAATATGAGAGATGAAATTTGAACATGGCAGATGGAATACAGTTGGGTTATTACCTTCCTAATCCTAGAAGCTATGCTTCCCTTAATGTAGATCAGGACTTAATTTAACATTAAATTCACATGTTTTTTTTTTTTACCAAAATATCTGGGATCATATAATAGAGTTGCCATCTAATTAATCTCTCTCCATCTTCTATAAAATATCAGTGAGATGCCAATCAATTCTCTTCCCCATTGTATTTGATTATTCTTCCCTCTTTGAGTAAATTTCAATGCATGTAAGAATTGAGTATTTCTTATCTCCAACCTCTTTACCCTTTCACTGCATTGATGTTCTTCCCCCTCCTGTCATGTGCTTTGTTGTGACACATAAATTTACCTCATTTTGTTTCTTTTCCCATTTCTCTTAATATTAACCACTTTCTAAGCTCTAGTTGTATATATATGTATATATATATATATACATATATATTTTTATGCATATATATATCTATATACATATATTTTGGCATTTCATTTTATACCATTTGTCACTGTTCCTTCTAAGTATGATTCTTCTAGCTACACAGGTGATAATAACAATTTTTAATAGTTACCAATAACATCTTTCCTTGTAGTGATACATATCATTTTAACTTATTGGTTCCTTTAAGAAAAGTTTGTTTATTGTTTTGTTTTTGTTTTTCCCCTTTATTAATTACCTTTTGATGATTCTCTTGAGTTCTGTGTTTGTGCATCAAATTTTCTGTTCAAGTTTGGTGTTTTCTTTAAAAATTCTTGGAATTCTTCTATTTTGTTAAATGACCATACTTTCCCTTGTAAGAATATAGTCAGTTTTGCTGGGTAGTTCATTCTTGATTTTATATGTAGTTCCCTTGCTTCCAGAATATCATATTCCATGCCTTTCAGTCCTTCAGTGTACATGCTGTCAGATCCTGTGTTTTCCTGACTATGTTTCCATGGTATCTGAATGACTTCTTCTTAGCAACTTGTAATAGTTTTTCCTTTGTCTGGTAGTTCTTGAATTTGGCTATAACATTCCTGGGTGTTGTCACTTGGGGATTAAATACAGGAGGTGAACTGTGGTTTCTTTCAATCTCCACTTTCCCCTCTTGTTCTAGAATGTCAGGGAAGTTTTCTGGGATACTTTCCTGTAGGATGATGTCCAGGATTTTTCTTTTGTCATGGTCTTCTGGTAGACCAATGATTCTTAAGTTGTCTCCCTGGAATGATTTTCTCAATCTTTGTTTTGTGAATGAGGTATTTCATATTTTCCTCAATTTTTTCATTCTTTTAATTTTGTTTTATAGTTTCCTACTGCCTTGTGAAGTCACTTGCTTCTAATTGTCGTATTCTGTCTTAAAAAAGATAAAAGAGGGAAGGAAGCTTGGACTTCCGGTATAGTGAGGGGAAAGGGAGGAGAACCCCTTTCTCCAAGTGGGGTTCATAGGAGACAACAAATATAATGCGTTGGCTTGGGGAGAGTAGAGGGGTTTTGAAGATTTTCCCCCTTCTGCTTTCCCTCCTTAACTAAAGCTGCTCTCCCTGATTTGCTCTTCTCCCTCTTATCCCCTCTTCACTACATGAGACATAATAGTTCTCCTCTTTATCCATTCACTCACACTCAGCTTGGGGAACAGATAACTTTTAATGTTAATTCAATCAGGTAATACAAAAGGAATAATATGCAGGGAAGAATGGGAAAAGGAAAGTGTCCCTATCTAAACCTATTCCCCTCCCTCCACAAGTTTTGGGTAAACTCAGGCCTTGGCAGCCTGAGTCCCCTGAGAGAAAATCAGGTTGACTCACCCCTGAGCAACAGGAGCTGAGGTAAAAAGTGTGCTCAGGTTTCTCTTCAGAAAGTCCCTTCAATTGGGAAGTGTTGGGGGGGGGGAAGATTTCCAGTCACCAGCAGGAAAAGTGGGCAAGCATCAGGAGAAAGTCTTTTCCCACCTTCTCTCTTGGCATCTTAAGACCAAGAGAACCTCACTGTTCTCCTTGCCAGTTTTCTCTTCTCAGGTTTCCACTCCTGGGGCCCCTTCTCCATCGAGGTGATCAATTTCACATACACTCCAGTGTGGCACTTTTTCTTTAGTGCCATCCTCTTTCACAATTCTGGTTTATAAAGACTGAATTTCATCCCTGGCTTTTTGGTCATCCTTCTCCTTCTGGTTTGATTTTCTTTGGAGGTCATCTTTAATCTTCTTTGCCTCATCTTTCATTTTCTTTTCCTCATCCTTTAACTCCTTTGCCTCATTTTCAAGAAGATTAATTTTGGCTTTCAAGACACTATTTTCTCACTTTAGTTCAAGCGCCTCTGTTTCCAGGTGACTTATCTTGCTTTTTAATTTCTTTTCCCAGTTCTCTTCAAACTCTCTTAATTGTGTATTGAATTGTATTTTGAGTATTTCCAAAGCCCATGTCCAATTCACTGGAGTTTCTGTTTTTGTTTGGAGTTCTCTGACCTTCTTCTGTTCCATTTTCTCTTTGTTCATTGCCTGGATAGAAGCTGTCTATTGTAATTTATTCTTTTTCTTTTTTTGCTTGCTCATATTTGTCCTTTCTTTTCCCTCTGTAGTTGCCTGCAGTCTTGCTCCTCTATGTGGGTTTGGGCTTTTCTGTCAGCCTTCACCCTTGGAACTTAGCAAGGCACTCAGTGCAGTCTGTGGGGTAGGAGTGTTGGAACTTGAGCACCCCTGCCTTCATAAAGATTGATGAGATTAAGTCCAGAGGAGTAGAACTTGAAGAGCAGAATGTGCCTGAGGCCAAGATCTCAGGAAGTGGCGGGGGGGGGGGGGGCAATATGGAGTGTCTCAACTGCTGAAACTAGGCTGTGTCTTCTGTGCTTCTCCTCAAGCTGCCTCCCAATCTCCCATATTAGGAGCCCTGAGGATGGCACAGCTTTACCTGCAAGGTACACCCTCCATGCTAGTGCCCTTGCTGGCCAAGAAATTCTAGCCACTGTTGGAGGCTCAGTAATGTGGGTGTGGGAGGTGTCCCAAGACATTCCTTCCTCATTCCCCTTAAACCTGGGTATTCTCAATTCAGGCTATTGGGGGGGGTGCATTTTAAGTTCAGTCCATAAGGAGGGTTCCTTGGCTCTGTACTGTTCTTAGCGTTGGTTTACAGTCCCCTAGGAGCATTTGGTTTATAATCGGTAAGAAAGGGTTTTCAGAGGTCTGAACTTTCACTGATTTGCACCCTATAGGGAACTAGAAGGGTAACAAATGGACTGTTGGGGAGAGAAGCAATAAAAGGAAGGGAGAGGGTGGGGGTAGTTTAAAAAGACAATAAAGAAAACAAGAGGGAAATAAGAAGGGAGGGGGGTTTGAAAGGGAAGTAAAATAAGAGTGGGAATTGGGGGGCAATTAAAAACAATACACTGGCATAGAAGAAAATAGTGAAAGAAGAAAGGGCAGGAATAGAAGTGGAAATCAAAATGCTGGGAAATACACAGCTGGTAATCATAACTCTGAATGTGAATGGAAACAACTCACCCATAAAATGCAAGTGAATAGCATAGTGTATTAGAAGCCCAAACCCTACCATATGCTGTCTATAAGAAACACACATGAGAAAGGTAGATACACATAGGGTAAAAGTAAGAATATGGAGCCAAATCTATTGAGCATAAAAGGAAAAAAGAAGACAGGAGTTGCATTCATGATATTTGCCAAGCCAAAATAAAAAAAAAAATTTAGTCAAAAGACATAGAGAAGGTAATTATATCCTGTTAAAAGGCAGTATAGACAATGAGGAAATACCAGTACTCAACATGTAGGCACCAAATGACATAGCCTCCAAATATTTAAAGAGGAAACTAGTGAAGCTAAAGGATGAAAAAAAAATAGAAAAACTATACTAATAGGAGACCTGAACCTTCCTCTATCAGATCCAGATAAATAAAATTAAAAATATATGAGGTGAATGAAATATTAGAAAAATTAGAGTTAGTAGACATGTGGAGAAAAATAAATAGGGACAAATAGCAATACATCTTCTTTTCAGCAGCACATGGCACATTCACAAAGATTGACCATAGAGTAGGGTATAAAAACCATTCAAACAAGTGCAAAAGAGAATACATAATAAATGCAACTTTCTCAGACCACAATGCAATGAAAATAATAATTACTAAAGGTACAAAGAGAACTAAAAAATTAATTGGAAAACAAACAATATAATTCTCCAAAACCTTTTACTTAAAGAACAAATCAAAGAAACAGTTAATAATTTCATTGAAGAAAATGCAATGATGAGACATCCTTTCAAAATATATGGGATACAGCCAAAGCAGTAGTAGGGAAAAAATTTATATCCTTGAGTTCATATATTAACAAATTAGGGAGGGTAGAGGTCAATGAATTGGGCATGCAAATTAAAAAAAATACTGGAAAGTGAACAAATTAAAAATCCTCAGATGAATTAGAGAATAAATTAGAGATTCTAAAAATCAAAGGAGAAATGAATAAAACTGAAAGTCAAAGAACTATTGATTTAATAAATAAGACTAGAAGCTGGTACATGAAAAAAAAACAAATAAAATAGACAAAGTACTAGTCAATCTAATTTAAAAAAGGAAAGAAAACAAAACAAAACAAATTGACAGTATCCAAGATGAAAAGGGAGACCTCACCTCTAATGAAGAGAAAATTAAGGCAATCATTAAAAAATTTAATGCCCAATTATATAGCAATAAATAGGTGACATGGATGAATCTTTACAAAAATATAAATTGCCTCAAATAATGGAAAAAGAAATACAATACCTAAAGAACCCCATATTAGAAAAAATAAATTGAACAAGTCATCATAGAACTCCCTAAGAAAAAATCCCCAGGTCCAGATGCATTCACAAATGAATTCTATCAGACATTTAAAGAACAACTAATGCCAATGTTATACAAACTATTTGATAGAATAAACAAAGAGTTCTACAAAATTCCTTTTATGACACAAATATGGTACTGATTCCAAAGCCAGACAGGTAAAAAACAGAGAAATAAAACTATAGACCAATCTTAATGAACATAGATGCAAATATCTTAAATAGGATACTAGCAAAAGACTCCAGCAAGTGATCAGGAGAGTTGTTCATTATGACCAGGTAGGTTTCATGATAATGGGAGAGGTGGGGAGGGGAGGAAGAGAAAAATATGATTCTTGTAACCAAGTAAAAAATGTTCTTAATGAACTAAATAATAAAAGATAAAATTAATTATTCAATCAAAAATATAATAAAACATAGAGAATGCAGTTCTCTAGGTCAATATTCCATAATATGGTTCTTTTTTAGTGGTTTAATGTTTCTATTTCAACTTGACTTCACTAAATATAAAGAAGAAAATATTAATAATATAGATTAAATTTAATATTCTCTCCTGTTGGGGAAAAAATAAAACATCATTGAGAAATAATCTAACACAATTTCTAAAAAATTAAGTTAAAATATATACCTAATTTTCTGCTTATCTGCCATTGTAATAGGTCTGTCAAAAAAAAAAGATATGCATTTAGTCTAGTATGCCCTATGATTGATAACATCATACTGATGATTTTGTGTATTCATCATTTCACTTTCCTTGTATTTGGCACCCATATGTTTAATTATTCATTTTAGAACTTTTCTAGGAATTTAAGGCAAGGATACTGAACTATATTTAGCAAACCCTTTTTTTTTCATTTCCTTTACCCTCCCTATCCATAAGTTTTAAAATGGATCAAACTTCTCTTTCTTAAAGTGATGAATGAAATGCCACCAATTACCATATCAGCCTGTTTTTCAGTTATCTGAGGATGGATTGATTCTACACTAAACAAGAACTTTAATACCGTTTTCATAATTTTCTTTAGTAGAAGCTTCCTATTAGTAATTTTATTAAATTATTTTAACAAAATATTATTTCCTTTTTTTAGATGAAACAGAAATCATATATCTATTGAATAGTTCTTTTTTTCTTTCTTCTTTAGTTATCATAACATCTATTTCTAGTGAAGGTCCTATAATTACTTTGATTCTCTTTTCTCTCCCAATCTAGCTAAAAATAAAACACCCTTTGTATTGTTCTTAATTGGTATGTATCTTGATTCCATTTTTAGTAAAATTCTATTGAAAATGTGAAATGTGTTGATTTTCTTGTATATCCCCATATATCCCATTTTTTTCTCTTCAATAAAGCTATATCTTTTAAGTTTGTCAGTTTTATTCTTTTACATGTGCATTCTGTTACAGACTTCCTTTCTCAAAAGCATTTTGTTCTCCAGGCTTTGTCATATATTTGCTCTCTATTCGTTGAAATGTTTTCCCCAAATCTGTGGCCATGTCAGACAAAGTCTGAATTTCCTCTTTTTATTTCACAAACACTACGATAGACTGGTAACTTCTGTTAACTTGGAAATATTAACTTGCATCCAGGTCCACACTTAGAAATCATGTAACTTTAGGCCATATTTCTAGGTGGTTCTTCTGACAGCTGTCTGCCCCCAACTTCCCGTGGGAAAACAGACAAGCCATGTCCAATAGTGCCCGGGTGGCTATGGATGATGCGCCTCTGTGTACCCCACAGATGCCCAACCAACAATCCCTTAATTAAAGAATGAGTCACTCCCAAACATGAGATGCGCGTCTTACCTCCCACTTACCTGGCCCTTGCTAACCGGACTCCTGACCCAACCCCAAACAGGTTGTGTGAGGTACCTCAAGTCTCAGGGTTCTCGTTAGCAGGAGGGCTCAGTCAGCCGGGACTTCAGATCTCAGTAGGACCTCCATTAATATCAACTAGAAAAAACACAGAACTATTAAATAGTCAAAATCACTCTTTAATCAAGGGAGAAAGGGGTTAGCTCTACTAGGTTATGACAACAGAGCTGCTCCACAACACTGCACAGAGTCTGGACGCCCTGGTCACTGACCCCTGGGAGTGCCACCGACTCAGGATGGACTCCCAGGAACAAAAGAATTTGGTGAACCTATATACCATTTGGGAAATCCAGGGGCAGGGAAAGATGATTGACATCTCTATAGCTACCAGGAAATGGGAGTGTTTAAACTACACTGACAGGATATAATCAAGCTTGGGAAAGGAATCATAGCTAGAGGCTAGATTGTAAGAGGAGGGGCTGCTTATAATGGATACTAAAGGATGGTTTCTGCTCAGGTGTGTATCTTCTTTGGAAAGGTTCTAATACAATAGGGGAGACTACCTAAAACAAAGAGGGTCCTTAGCATATGCTTATCTCACCCAAGTAAGATTCTCAATCCCCTGAGGGTCTCCCACTTAGTCTGAACCTGCTAGTTTGGGATTCCCTTCAGGGAAGATTCCCATGGGGACAGGGAACAAGTACAAACTTTGGGGACTCCAATCTACAAGCTAGTCCTGAAACTTTGGGTTCATCAGATCCCACTAGGCCACAAGTTTGGGATTCCTAAATTCCATGTTGACACTTACTTCCAGAATTCTCATTACAGTACATCCCTATTAAGGAGAACCAGTTGAAAATTAGAATTTCTTACTATTTTTCCTCAATATTTTGGAGGATTAAATGATTACTAAGATAAATCAAGAAGCTATCCGCTTTTCTGCTTTTGACAGAGAAAGTGTTACACCAGATATCTACATAATTGACATGATCTATTACTGTGAATGCTTCTGTGCAAAGCATGAGATCTGTTTGCCACATTCCTGATCTATTTCTAGATGATCTATAGAGTACTTGGTTGAGAAAATCACTTCTATTTCTATTCCCTTTGACCTTCACCAAAACACTTTAAAACACTTTCCTACTCTGATTCCTCAATCCTCTCATATAATTCTTATTATACAATATTGTCCCATCCCTATTCTCTTTTACCCACTCTATTTCTTTTGGTGAATAAATATTAATATGTAAGAAGGGAATTTGTGTTTTAATTTGATCAATTAGAGATTTGAACTTCCCTTCCATTTGTTCTGAATTTGGGTCAATTAGCTTCCAGGGAATTGATCCCACTGGAATTTCTCCCCCCACCAGGTGGTGCCAGGCTAATTGAGGAATTGTGATTCGTTCCTGGGGGATGGTATAGGAGGGCAAGTGGTTGAAGGGGACAGCTTATAAGGTGAAACCCTACAGGAATAATCAACATCATCATCATTGCTGTTTTTATTTATAATTTAATTGAGTTGGGGGAACATGCAAAAAAATCAAGAAAACAAGTTATATACAGAAAAATTAAAAAAAAAAAACAAGGAAAAATTAACAAAGGGAGGCCCTGAGTTTAGGAGGGGAGGCTTTGTGTAGAAAGGAGGATTTTAGTTGGGACATAAAAGATCATTAGGTTAGTAGTTGTAACAGTGGTGGAAGAGTTTCATGCAAGGAGGAGAGTCAAATAAAATGTCTGAAAGCAAGAAATGGAGTATATTTTTCAAGGAATACTCAGGAGGCCAATGCCAAAGGGATAGAAGAGTATTTCTGAAGGAATAAGTTTTAGAAGACCAAAAAAGATATATAGGGTGTAGGTTATGAAGTACTTTAATGACAGAGCATTTTGTATTTAATCCCTAAAAGAAATAGAAGGCTACAAGCATTTATTGAGTTGGGGGACAGGGGTAACAAGATCCAGCTTAATCTTTCAGAAGATCACTTTTGTAGCTGAATAGATAATGGTTTGGCACAGGGAGTAACTTGAGCCAGGCATGCACAAGACTTTTACAGTAGTTTAGGTGTGAAGAGATGAAGGATTGCATTATTTTAGTGACAGTGTCAGAGGAGAAAATGGGGCACATTCAAGACATTTTGCAAAAAAAAAAAAAAAAAGTAAAATTGAACCAGCCTTTGAAATGACTTGCATACATGGGGAAAGAGATAATGAATAATCCAGGATGACTAATAGATTGCAAAACTGAATGACTAGGATGATGTTGTTCTCTATGTGTTTGGGTAATTGAGAACTGTGGTGAAAAGTCAGTTAAAGGGAAAAATTAGTTCTCTTATAGACATATTGAGTTTTATATGTCTCTTCAACATCCAGTCTGAGATGTATTAAAGGCAAATGCAAAATTAGAAATCAACAGAGAAATAGAGTCATAAAAGATAGATCTGAAATTCATCAGCATTAATTATATACTTAAATTCATATTAGTTAATGAGATTACCAAGTGAAGCAGTATAGAGGGAGTAGAAAAGAGGGCCAAAGACAGAATGCTGAGGTACCTTAGCAGTTAGACAGTGTGGTCAGAAAGAGGCTCCAGCAAAGGGGAACAGAGAAGGAGAGGTCATATAGGAGGAGAACCAGGAGAGAGTGATATCATGAAAAACTAGAGAGAAAAAAATATCAAAGATGAGAGCTATCAACAGCATCAAAAGGTACAGATAGACCAAAAAGAATCAGAACTGAGAGGAAACTAAAAGATCTTTAGTAACTTTGGAGAGAGGAATTTTAATGTAATGATAAGGCTGAAAAAGAGATTTTGAGAAGAGAGAGAGAGATAAGTAGAAGTATCCATTGTATATAGTCTTTTTAAGGCATTTAGCTAGAAAGAGAAGTCATATAGGATGGTAGTGGAAATGGAAAATTTGAGTGCGGTTTTTTGCTTTTTGTTATTCAAATTAGAAGGCGAGACTTACAGATAGTTGGAGATAAACAACTGACAGGGAGAGATTGAAAATGTCAAAACATGGTTCTGTCTTCGGTTGTTTTATCTCTCTCATATTTCATAGCAATTAAACACACATGCCTATATGATTTTCTTTCCCAAATATTTTATTATCTCTTCTACTCCCATCAACTGTACTATTAAAATAGTTATGTATTAGATGGGTCTTCATGTCCAAATGACTATTCATATATTTTCCAGAAATATTCCCACTGTAAAGCTCTAAATATTTGTCATATAACTCAAATACTCAAAATCATTCAACAGCTCCTATTTCCTGTAAAGTAATACCTTCCTTTTCAAAAGAATACAGTCTAATTTTAGTTTGAGGCCCACAAACTGTTCCTTCCTTATCTTATATAATCTTTCTGCTTTATACTCTTTGCTAAGTCCACAGTCAAGTCTTCCCATTGTCAACTAGAAAAAACGCAGAACTATTAAATAATCAAAATCACTCTTTAATCAAGGGAAAAGGGGTTAGCGCTACTAAATACGACAACAGAGTTGCTTCCCAAGACTGCACAGTGTCAAGATGCCCTGGTCACTAGCCCCTGGGAGTGCCACCAACTCAGGATGGACTCCAGGAAACAAAGGAACTTGGGGAACCTATATACCATTTGGGAAATCCAGGGGCAGGGAAAGATGATTGACATCACTATGGCTACAAGGAAAATGGGAGTGTTCAAACTACACTGACAAGATACAATCAAGATAGGGAAAAGAATCATAGCTAGAAGCTAGATTGTAAGAAAAGGGGCTGCTTACAATGTATACAAAAGGATGGTTCCTGCTCAAGGGTGGATCTTCCTGAGAAAGGTTTTAATACAATAGGGGACACTACCTAAAACAAAGAATGTCCTTAGCATATGTTTATCTCACCCAGGGTCATCATTTCCCTTCAGGGTAGATTCCTCATGGGAACAGGGAACAAGGACAAGTTTTGGGGGTCTCCAATCTACAAGCTAAATCTAAAATTGGGGTTCATCAGATCCCACTAGGCCACAAGTTTGAGATTCCTAAATTCCATGTTGACACCATATATGTTTCACATGGTTTTCCATCACAAGATCTTTGCTGATTCTATTTGTTCATTTCAAACTTAGTAACATAGAAAAAGTTCTAGTTTTGAAATCAGAGGTTCCAGATTCAAACTTGGCTTCTGATACTATTTGTGTGTTTTTAATAAATAATAATTTCTCTGAGCCTCAGTTTTCTCATCTAGAAAATTTTAGAAATAGACTAAAAGGTTTTTGTGTGCCCCTTTTTAGTCTTTGAAGCTATGATCCATAATTTAGGAACTCAATTTAAATAATTCCTGTATTAAGACATCTTCGATTTCCCTCATTGGAAAATATTTCTCTTGAACTTCTTAATTAAATTGAACTTCTCAGATATTTTTTCTATTATTTTGCACCTTATGAAGTCATTTTTGATTGAATTATAACCAACTACTAAACTGTAAACTTCATGAGGGGAAGCTCTGCATGAGATGAAAACACTCAAATTTGTTCAACATATAACAACACATAAAATGAAACAATCATATTCATGTATCTTTATAATTATGTAAATTCCACTAAATTGCTATTCAAAACATCTAGAAGTATAGGATGATAGCATATGAATCTTTTATCATGATAAGAATTTAGCAAGGCCTGTCACTTTTGCTATGTTATTTGTATGTATGGAAAAAAAAACCTTTTATCATGGTCATGAGAAAAAGAAAAGATCCTAAAGAGTTACTAAATTCTCAACAATGTAATGTAATGATTTTCATGTTTTGAACAAAACATTGATAAATTGAATATTGCCATTATTTTCAAGAAAAAAGCATAGATTTTAATTATTTGAACTGTCTTTAACCATCAAGATATGGTTTAAGATTTTAAAAATTAAAATAAACCATTATTCATTAAAATTTCCAACATATAATTTAATTTTCCTTCTTAGGTTATACTAATTACTTTATTTAAAGTCAGTTTTACACTTATAATCAGAGAGCTGCAAATAAAAACAACTCTGAGGTATCACCTTACACCTAGGACATAGGCTAAAATGACAGCAATGGAAAGTAATGAATACTGGAGGGGATGCGGCAAAGTAGGGACATTAATTCATTGCTGGTGGAGTTGTGAACTGATCCAACCATTCTGGAGGGCAATTTGGAACTATGCCCAAAGGGCGATAAAAGACTGTCTGCCCTTTGATCCAGCCATTGCACTGCTGGGTTTGTACCCCAAAGAGATAATAAGCAAAAAGCCTTGTACAAGAATATTCATAGCTGTGCTCTTTGTGGTGGCAAAAATTTGGAAAATGAGGGGCTGTCCTTCGATTGGGGAATGACTGAACAAACTGTGGAATATGTTGGTGATGGAATACTATTGTGCTCAAAACAATAATAAAGTGGAGGAATTCCATGGGAACTGGAATGACCTCCAGGAATTGATGCAGAGAGAAAGGAGCAGAACCAGGAGAAAATTATACACAGAGACTGATACACTGTGGAACAATCGAAGGTAATGGAATTCTCCATTAGGGTCAATGCAGTGATCCTGAAACACCCAGAAGGATCTATGAGGAAGAACACTACCCACAACCATAGTAATAACTGTGGGAGCAGAAACACCAAAGAAAAACAATCGCTTCATTACATGTGTCAAGGGGGATATGATTGCGAATGTAGACTTTAAATGATCATCCTAGTGAAAACATCAACATTGAAATATGTTCTGATCAAAGACATATGTCATACCTACTGGAATTGTGAGACAGCTATGGGAAAGGGTGGGGGGAGAGGAGAGAGGGAAAGAATACCATTCTTGTAACCAAGGAATAATGTTCTAAATTGACTAAATAAAATTTCAAAAAAAAAAAAAACAAATGGGGTCAAAAATAATGAAGTTAGTTTTATTTTAAAGTTTCTATATTCCCAAAATTTAAATCTTTAATAGTAAACTATAAGCTAGTTACATATATAGCTAAAGGGCAAAACATATGCATTCAAAAAGAAATTTAGAATAATTTAGATCAATAAACTAAGTAAATTCACACAAAAAGCTTTTTTTAATAATCAAAGGATCAGCAAAAAAAAAATTATATGGAAAACTATTTTTAATCTTTTCCTCAAAGTTCTCAACTTACCAAATTAGCTGACTTCTGTGGAAACTGAAGATATTTGAATTTATTTAGCTTACACCACTAAGTAAAACTAGCTTTTTCACTTTAAACTAGTTGCAATATATGCAGAATAAAGCAATGAAATTTTGTATTGAAACATTCTTCTATGTACATACATCCAATTAAACTAAAGTAAAAATATGGTTAATGTCTTCTGTTGAGTATTTAGCATTTTCAATGATATCCTAAAATATAAAGATGAATGCTAAAAATAATAATTTTTAAAACTTCATAAAACATCTCAGCAGCCCTCTGAGATTAGAAAGTTGTAAATGTCAAAACCAAAATAAGAAATAGACATTTTTGTTACTGTTTCTGCACTTTAAATGAATTTTATTATAAAGAAAATTGAAAAATTATGAAATATGGAAATTTTAATTTTATTTTACAAAAGAATAATAAGGTAAGAGCTCAGAATTTATTTATATTCAATATAATTTTGTAAATTGTCACTAAATGTAACTTTAATTATAGTAGTCATTAACCCCACTCAGAATTTAATCTTATAAATCTCAAGAGCATAATTCCTTTAAGGAATCAAGATATATAATATTTTCTTTAAAATTTAAAATATCTCAAATTAATAATAGTAATAATAATTTTGTTAAATACTCTAGTTATTTATAAGAAAAAAAATAAACTGGAGGAAATATGTTTTTAAAATAACTTCTCTCTTCTCTCAATTTCATACCTTATCCTTATAATGTTAGACAGTGTTGTCATTGCCTATATTTTATTATCATTAAAATATCAGCTTCAATTTTATCTCCCACATATAGTATAATGTTGGGAGGCATTCTCTCCTTAAATAGAATGTGCAAAATAACCCAAACTCCCTGTTTGTATTCTTCTTTAAAGAGGGAGAAAATATTTGTGGTTGATTTCAGTATTAATATTGTACTGTCCATATGGACATGTAGCAAAAACACAGCTTATTTGTTGATGCATTATGAGGCATTATGTATCAAAAAAAATCTTTATATGTACAAAAAATAATAAGGACAAAAAAGTATTTCATTATTCTGATTCCCTATGGCCAAAGTGACAATTAAAAGCATATTTACAGGCAAAGAAATCAGAGAACTGATTGGCATTTAGATAATGCACACCCTTTACTTAGAGAAACTTTGTTATTTTTAAATATAAATACAATTTTTGAGGGCAAGCTAGAGTATCATGTGAACCTCTGCTGATATTTAAGAGAGTTTTATTATCAAGCTGGCTCACAATTACGTTGAGGAATTCCCAAAATGCTTTAAATTAAATCAAACAAGTACACTCTGTGTAATTAGTAAAACAAGTAATCTAAAAGAACACTAAAGATCATCTTCAGGTCAAGTTTTTAAAGACAAGTAACATAGTTTGTATTAGAATTTTGGTAGGTCATTCTTCTGAAATGCTATATTTTATTAGGAAGAAACAACAAGGACATGGTGATAGGGTTTGGGGATATATAATTTGCATTAGAAAGTCACATGAATTGTAAGTGAGGTCATGGAGACAGTTATAGGAATAGTGAACATTAGCAAAGTGGAATAGTGTGATGCCCAATGTCAGACTAATTTAATTATGATTCCAAAATATGAGAGAAAAGACAATTATATAGAAGGCAGGAAGATCATTTAAGCTTTAAGATGAAGGAATGAATAGGAGAAAGTGAGCTGAAATATTTCATAAGTAAATGACTTAAAATCTCCAAAGAATGGTCTGTGGCTAAGATATTTAATAATCAATCTTAATGGACAATTCTTTACTGACTGCACGATGACAATTACTTATCTTATTAGCATATAGTCTATAATAAGTATATAATATAAGCTTCTTCAGTGATACAGTAAGAATATAAATACATATATAATAGATTATTCACTGATCTTTATTTAAGTTTAAAATTCAAGTTTTAATAGTATTTATTTTATGTTTTATGTAATACTTTTTCTTCTCTTAAATTTTGTTCAAAATTACAGATAAGTGTCCAGGAATTGATGCGGAGTGAAAGAAGCAGAACCAGGAGAACTTCATACATAGAGACTGATACATTGTGGCACAATTAACTGTAATGGACTTTTCTATTAGCAGCAATTCAATGATCCAGGATAATTCTGAGGGACTTATGAGAAAGAACACTGTCTATATCCAGAGGAAGAACTGTGGGACCAGAAATACAGGAGAAAAACACGTGATTGATCACACGGTTCAATGGGAATGTGATAAGGGTTTTGATGTTAAAAGATATTGCAAATATGAATAACATGGAAATAGGATTATATCAATGATGTATGTATAACCCAGTGGAACTGCTTGTCAGTGCTAGGAGAGGAGAGGAAAGAGATGTGTGAAAAATCATTAATCATATAATAATGGAAAAATATTCTAAATAAAAAATAATTTAAAAAATAAAAGGTCAGTAATGTACAGTGTTGGAACAGTATTTTGCATGCCCTTTAAAGGCCATACTTTTGGACTTATGACAAGATATGTTCAAAAGATATTTCTTAAAATGAACACACTATAGCATATAACATGCATGCATCTTTCCAGAAATCCATTCTCTGCTATATATACTACACATTATCCATTGCATTGAAGAGAACTATTCGATTTGTTACCTAAACCTTGTTATATGCTTTAATATCCATTTGAATTAATTTATACAAGTTTTTTAATGCCTACAATGTGACTAACACCAAGGTAGAGTCTGTGACAGAGAAATGTATTATATAATCTTTACCCTGGTAGAACAAATGATTTACTTGGCAAAATAAAACCTAAATGATTGAAAGTATTTCAAGGCAATATAATGAAACAAGAGTTAAGTAAAAGTAAATGAGAAAAATATTTCCCTTTTAAGCACAATTAACATGTAATTAAAACCTGTGCATTATATTCTTAGTTATGTTTTGCCTTTTGAGGTCAAGAATAATTCTAGTCCCTCTTCCATAAAATAACTCCTCCAAATATTTGTATATGACTATCAGATTCCTATATCAACTCTCACCTCAAGGGATGACCTTAATGCCAAAGAGATTTAGGGACTTGCCCATGTATATTAATCATTTTATGAAATAGACACATAGAATATGAAAACTAGTCTACAGGTTCATAACTGGATTTGAGTCATTTTAATTTAAACATAAGTGACTCCAAATCCAATTGTGATAGAGGAAAACAATAGAATGCATATAAGTAAAATTGGAGAAGAAAGAAGGGAACTCAGAGAATAAATAACAAATTATCTCTCATTTATGTATTGATGTTCCATGGCAAATTCCATAAGGAATACAAAGCAGCATAGTTAGTAGAATGGTTATTTCACCATAATTGACTCTCTACCTTCCCACAAATACAATGAACCTTTACTTATATCAAAGACTGACATTTAAATAATGTCAGTTAAAAAATTAATTTAAATTGCCAACATGTATCATTTTCCATAGCTATACTACAGACTTCTTAACTTAGAGGTAAGAGTTGAGTTTCATTAATGATGTTCCATGAGAACAAGATCATCTTTAGTATTCCTTGGAATTCAATTCCTTTTTAATAGTTTTAGTACTTGAACAATTTTTAGTCATAACATGTAGGATGTTCTTGGTGTTTTTTTAAACTGTTTATCACTTCTACAAGTTTTACCATGTTTCTCTTAATTCCTTATTTTCTTCACTTTTAATTAAAATAATTTTGTAGAAAAATAACGTACCTTTTCTTCACTTACTATTGTTTGTTGAACATTTGAGAATGTACACAAAATTTATGATAGTTTTTTCTAGAATAATAAATTAATGCTTTGAAAATACAGACATAAACAGAAACATATTGGTGATATTCAATGATATTTATAAATATTTTCCTAGTAAGCAGAATATTTGGAGCAATTAGCCACTAACAAAGTGTTTATATAAACTATTTTCTCATCTAAAGTCTCAAATATTGTGTCTATTTTTAATGATTTTTACTAATATGTAGATATAAAATCTTATAATAGTTTTCATTAGAATATATTTGATTAGGAGTGAGTTAGAACATTTTTTATAATGTTATTGTTTCTTTACATGACATTATACAGTTCTTTTTAATACATTTCAATAACTTTTATACTAAGGAATGATCCTTAAAAGTCTTTTGGATTTGTATCAATTTTCATATTTGGTGGAATTTAAAATTTGATTAAATATTTACTGTTGAGAATTTTTTACACTGGTTGGTAGCTCCATTGCTTTCTAAAGGAGCTATTAACTTCTTTCTGCATATATGTTTGTTTTTTTAATATTAATTTATCCATTTGTTCCCTTTACAACCATATTTTTACACAGCTGTTTCTTTTCTTCCTGACTGAAATGATTTATGTTTTTGCAATCTGAATTCATCCTTGCGATCATGTGAACATGCCTCTGGAGACAACTCCTCCTTTAGAATCTCAGGCCATGGGAACTTATCCACCCTTTCTCTGAGCTTATTGAAATCTGTTCCTTTGAATTCAAGATTATGTTTTACAATATATTTCTTCTCCTTGTCTGTCATGAACTCTGAGATGATATGTGTAACTTTCTTCATGGGCTCTAATCTTTTGTTTTTTGTCAATTTTTTTCCTTATTCATAAGAAGACTCTTCAGTTTGCCTTTTGATTTTCTCTACTTTCTTAAGAATTAAATTTATAATAAAAACAAGGATTTCTCATGTATTTTGCCTATTATAGAATGAGAACTTCTCTGTTGTATACATCCAAACACTTAAAATCCCCTTTCACTATCTCATCCTTCCTTCATTCCAGTTTTATAATGACATATCAGACCATTCATTTCCTTCATCTAGATTGTTGTCTCTAATATATGCCAATCACAATATCATTTATTTTTCTTTCCACTGACCCTAAACAAATGCTCATCACATTTTGTTTCACCACTTCAAGTATTTCCATCCATGATATATCTATTTCTTTAATAATATCAATGTATTATTCCTTTTTAGAAGGTAGGAAAACAAGCTCACTACATACCTGGCACTTTTATAAGTTTGGGGGATACAAATACAAACCGAAAAACAGACAACCCCCACCTTTAAGGATTTTGAATTCGAGTTAAGGAAAACACCACATGAAAAAGAAGTTGGAAGGGAAAAAGTAGTAGAAGAATGAAGATCCCCAGCATGGAGTATGTTTGTTAAGTCCAGAAAGTTAGATAAAGTATTGGAGAGCAATGCAATGCAGTATAATTCTCTACCTAAATGGAGACCTTAGGAGGATATCAGCAATGGGAGAATAGAGGGATCTAACAGGGTGTGAAAGCCACAGGACTGTTTGGATGTTCCTGGGGATGAAGACTCAGAAGCTGAAAGAAGCTGTAGGTCAAGACAGTAGCAGAAGAGGTATAATTCAGATGATTTTTACTTCTCATAAAATGACTATGCATTTTTAATAGGTATTCTCTTATAATTCGAATATGAAAGATATATTGTAAGAATCCATGAAGCAGTATATATGGAAGTAACTAGTAACTATTAAAAGGGCTAGAAACATATAAACAGTAATTTTCAATGTAATATTTTGTTGTCCTCCATATGAACACCTTATAATGGGAGATAGTGATCCTAGGTTTCCAAAGAATAAATCAACATAGCATAAATTGATAGGATCTCTTGTGTTGGGGAATGGAAGGAAAGCTGGTAGCTATAGTAATTAGAAGACTCAATTTTTCTTAGTACAGATCTCTCATGCCACTTAATCAATTAACTTAAATTTGAAGTTGTATCTTCACCACCTTCAAAGTTTATATTACCTCCATATTTCCTACTAATAGAGTTCCTGACAGATTTCAGAATTTCATTGATATTTGTACCTCAAGGCTATATCCAAAAATTTCTTCTTTCTCTACCTATCTTTTCACTTGGGGATCTCATCTATATGCATGATGATCATCTTTATGCATGTGATTTCTTTTTTTATTAATGAATTAATTTAGGATTTTTTCTATGTTTATATGATCTTTCCTACACCTCTTCCTTGCCCACTCCTGGAAATGATAAGCAGTTCCACTATGTTATACCTGTATTATTTTTCAAAATCTATTTATATATAAATATTTGCCATAGAGTGATATTTTAAAGTTAAAACCCCAATTATATCCCCATTGAACCAGATGATAAATCATAGGCTTTTCTTCTGTTTTTCTACTCCCACAGTTCTTTCTCTGGATGTGGATAGCATTCTTTCTCATAAGTCCCTCAGAATTGTCCTGGCTCATTGCATTGCTGCTAATAGAAAAGGTTTTTACATTTTATTGTGCCACAGTGTTCTAATTTTTGTGTACAATGTTCTCCAGGTTCTGCTCATTTTGCTCTGCATCAATTGTTGGAGATCTTTCTAGTTCATCTAGAAATCCTCTCATTAATCATTCCTTTCAGTATTCCATCACCATCAGAAACCATAAGTTGTTTAGCAATTTTCCAATTGATGATACCCACTCATTTTCCAATTTTTGCCACTATAAAAAGAACAATTATTAATATTTTTGTACAAATATTTTCCTTGTTATCTCTTTGGGGTAAAAACTCAGCAATGGTATGGCTGACTCAAAGGGCAGGCATACTTTTAAAGTCCTGTGGGCATAATTTCAAATTGCCTTCTAGAATGCTTGCATTAATTCACAACTCCACCAGCAATATGCATATGACTTCTGCATCTACAAATGCCCCCCTATGCTCTCTAATGAGTGTAAGTCTTACATCAGCGATTGCCTGTTATGTACATGAAAGTCAACATGCCCAATGAGGCAGTCAATATTTTTCCTATGAGACGCAACACTGTTTGGGATGGCATAATTACTTTCAAGGGCATGATTTACTTTCCAGAAACTCAAGTTTGGACCTTGTTATCACCCTAAATTCCTCATTCTTATTCATTACACATAAACAATAATTCTCTAAATATTGTTATTTTATCTTCATAATATATCATCAATATTTCTTTTTACTCACAGAGTTGCTACCCTAATTCAGACTCTCATCACCCCACACTGGGGTTATTGAATAATATTCCAATAGGTATCCCAGTCTCAAGTAGCTTCCCAGCAAGATCTAGTCTCTATACTGCTGCCCAAATGATTTTCTCAAAAGTTTAGAACTGTCCATGTTCCCTCTTCCTCAATTAATAAATTCCATTCTCCCAGGAATGTTATTAACTACTCTGTTTTTTTTTTAATTTAAACCTCTTTACAACCTTATTTTCTTCCAATATTACTACATACTATTCCTCTCATCAGAATAATTAGAGGTAACATTTATCTAGTACTTTTTAATGGGACACATATACACATTGTACATTATATATATATATGTATATATATATATATATATATATATTTATAATGACATTTAGTTTGATTCTTATAATAATCCTGTGGAAAGAGATTTTATTGGTATCACAATTTACATATTGGAAAACTGAGGTTGAATGAGACTAATTGATTTATCTAGAGTCACATCATTAATGATGTCAAAGGTGGGATTTTAATTTAGGCCACTCTTACTCTGAATCCAGCACAATCATACTGGTCTACTTTTTCTCTTCATATGTCAGTCTATCTCCTATATTTATTCTTTTTTGCTATATCTATCCCCTTAATTGCATTGTTTTTCACCTTCATCTCCACATCTTAGAATTCTGACATCCTTTTTTATCTTAGGTTACAAATGGATCCCCCCCTTTAATTTCACACTGCACTAGTGCTTTTTCCTCTGAAGTTTTGTTTTACGTTCTTTGTATGTATATTGCATATATATGTTGTCTTCATTAAAATATAAGCTACTTGAGGGATTGTTTCTTGTCACTCATAAAAACCCCCACTGCTTGTACATTGATTGACATATAGTAAATTCTTAATAAAATATTAATATTTCATTCACAGACTGACCTACATCTTATCAGTGGGAATATTCCTTCCTGATAGCTATTTTTATTTAATAAATGGACCATAAAAAGTTTGCCCAATTTCCTAGAATTCTGCTTTCACATTGTTAAAATTGTCATAG